>NW_027516579.1:0-56670 GCF_048772815.1 Callospermophilus lateralis | reverse complement strand
GATTGGGTGAAAAAATATTTGCTGGTATTTCGGAAACTCGTTCATTCTTAGAAGCTTGGCAAACCCTCTCAAAGAAAGTGCTTTTCCACAGTCTGTGCCTAGGGCTACCTGAAGAGGAAACAAACCATAGAGACAAAACTGAGAACTCCTTTATTTAGTCAAGTTTCAAAGAGCTACTAAAACCATGTTGGATTTAGAGTTCCAAATCCATCTATCTATATAATAGTGAACAGAGGGAAACCTAAATATAAAAACTGCTACTGTAGACAAACGCTTCAACCTAGAAGAACAAAATTTGGTGAGCCAAAGGGATTTGTGTACTGATCATTACCACCAAGTATCATCACAATTGGGTGGAAACATATTTGCTGGTATTTCGGAAACTCGTAATTTCTTGGAAGCTTGGCAGCCCTTTCAATGAAAGTGCTTTTCCACAGTCTCTACTTAGGGCTACTTGAAGAGGAAACAAATCATAGAGACAAATTTGAGAACTACTTTTTTTTCTCAAGATTCAAAGAGCTACTAAAAACCATGTTGGATTTAGAGTTCCAAATTCATCGATCTATATAGGGAAGAACAGAGAGAAACCTAAATATAAAAACTGCTACTGTAGACGAACGCTTCAACCTAGAAGAACAAAATTTGGAGAGCCAAGTGGGGTTTATGTGCTGACCATTACCACCAAGTATCATCAAGATTGGGTGAAAAAATATTTGCTGGTATCTCGGAAACTCGTCATTTCTTAGAAGCTTGGCAACCCCTCTCAGTGAAAGTGCTTTTCCACAGTGTGTGCCTAGGGCTACTTGAAGAGGTAACAAACCATAGAGACAAAACAGAGCACTCCTTTATTTTGTCAGGTTTAAAAGAGCTACTTCAAGTAATTTTGATTTAGATTTCGAAATTCATCTATGTATGTAGGAGAGAAAAGTGAGAAACCTAAACATAAAAAGCGCTACTGTAGACGAACGCCTCAACCTAGTAGAACAAAATTTGGTGAGGAAAGTGGGATTTGTGTACTGATCATTACCACCAAGTATCATCACGATTGGGTGGAAAAATATTTGCTGGTATTTCGGAAGCTCGTAATTTCTTGGAAGCTTGGCAACCCCTTTCAATGAAAGTGCTTTTCCACAGTCTGTGCCTAGGCCTACTTGAAGAGGAAACAAACCATAGAGACAAAACTGAGAACTCCTTTATTTTGTCAAGCTTCAATGAGCTACTAGGAACCATGTTGGATTTAGAGTTCCAAATTCATCTATCTATATAGGAGAGAACAGAGGGTAACCTAAATATAAAAACTGCTACTGTAGATGAACGCTTCAACCTAGAAGAACAAAATTTGGTGAGACAAGTGGAATTCGTGTACTGATCATTACCACCAAGTATCATCAAGATTGGGTGAAAAAATATTTGCTGGTATTTCGGAAACTCTTTAATTCTCAGAAGCTTGGCAACCCCTCTCGATGAAAGTGCTTTTCCACAGTCTGTGCCTAGGGCTCCTTGAATAGGAAACAAACCATAGAGACAAAACTGAGAACTCGTTTATTTTGTCCAGTTTAAAAGATCTACTACAAATCATGTTGGATTTAGAGTTCCAAATTTATCTATCTATATAGGAGAGAACAGAATGAATCCTAAAAATAATAACTGCTAATGTAAACGAACGCTTCAACATAGAAGAACAAAATTTGGTGAGCCAAGTGGCATTTGTGTACTTGTCATTACCCCCAAGTATCATCAAGATTGGGTGAAAAAATATTTGCTGGTATTTCAGAAACTCGTTAATTCTTAGAAGCTTGGTAACCCCTCTCAATGAAAGTTATTTTGCACAGTCTGCGCCTAGGGCTAATTGAAGAGGAAACAAACCATAGAGAAAACACTGAGCACTCATTTATTTTTTCAAGTTTCAAAGAGCTACTACAAACCATGTTGGATTTACATCTCCAAATACATCTATCTGTATAGGAGAGAACAGAGGGAAATCTAAATATAAAAACTGCTACTGTAGACGAACGCTTCAACCCAGAAGAACAAAATTTGGTGAGCCAAGTGGGATTTGTGTACTGATCATTACCACCCAGTATCATCAAGATTGGGTGAAAAAATATTTGCTGGTATTTCGGAAACTCGTTCATTCTTAGAAGCTTGGCAAACCCTCTCAAAGAAAGTGCTTTTCCACAGTCTGTGCCTAGGGCTACCTGAAGAGGAAACAAACCATAGAGACAAAACTGAGAACTCCTTTATTTAGTCAAGTTTCAAAGAGCTACTACAAACCATGTTGGATTTAGAGTTCCAAATCCATCTATCTATATAATACTGAACAGAGGGAAACCTAAATATAAAAACTGCTACTGTAGACAAACGCTTCAACCTAGAAGAACAAAATTTGGTGAGCCAAAGGGATTTGTGTACTGATCATTACCACCAAGTATCATCACATTTGGGGGGGAAACATATTTGCTGGTATTTCGGAAACTCGTAATTTCTTGGAAGCTTGGCAGCCCTTTCACTGAAAGTGCTTTTCCACAGTCTCTGCTTAGGGCTACTTGAAGAGGAAACAAATCATAGAGACAAATTTGAGAACTACTTTTTTTTCTCAAGATTCAAAGAGCTACTAAAAACCATGTTGGATTTAGAGTTCCAAATTCATCGATCTATATAGGGAAGAACAGAGAGAAACCTAAATATAAAAACTGCTACTGTAGACGAACGCTTCAACCTAGAAGAACAAAATTTGGAGAGCCAAGTGGGGTTTATGTGCTGACCATTACCACCAAGTATCATCAAGATTGGGTGAAAAATATTTGCTGGTATCTCGGAACTCGTCATTCTTAGAAGCTTGGCAACCCCTCTCAGTGAAAGTGCTTTTCCACAGTGTGTGCCTAGGGCTACTTGAAGAGGTAACAAACCATAGAGACAAAACAGAGCACTCCTTTATTTTGTCAGGTTTAAAAGAGCTACTTCAAGTAATTTTGATTTAGATTTCGAAATTCATCTATGTATGTAGGAGAGAAAAGTGAGAAACCTAAACATAAAAAGCGCTACTGTAGACGAACGCCTCAACCTAGTAGAACAAAATTTGGTGAGGAAAGTGGGATTTGTGTACTGATCATTACCACCAAGTATCATCACGATTGGGTGGAAAAATATTTGCTGGTATTTCGGAAGCTCGTAATTTCTTGGAAGCTTGGCAACCCCTTTCAATGAAAGTGCTTTTCCACAGTCTGTGCCTAGGCCTACTTGAAGAGGAAACAAACCATAGAGACAAAACTGAGAACTCCTTTATTTTGTCAAGCTTCAATGAGCTACTAGGAACCATGTTGGATTTAGAGTTCCAAATTCATCTATCTATATAGGAGAGAACAGAGGGTAACCTAAATATAAAAACTGCTACTGTAGATGAACGCTTCAACCTAGAAGAACAAAATTTGGTGAGACAAGTGGAATTCGTGTACTGATCATTACCACCAAGTATCATCAAGATTGGGTGAAAAAATATTTGCTGGTATTTCGGAAACTCTTTAATTCTCAGAAGCTTGGCAACCCCTCTCGATGAAAGTGCTTTTCCACAGTCTGTGCCTAGGGCTCCTTGAATAGGAAACAAACCATAGAGACAAAACTGAGAACTCCTTTATTTTGTCAAGTTTCAAAGAGCTACTACAAACCATGTTGGATTTAGAGTTCCAAATCCATCTATCTATATAATAGTGAACAGAGGGAAACCTAAATATAAAAACTGCTACTGTAGACAAACGCTTCAACCTAGAAGACCAAAATTTGGTGAGCCAAGTGGGATTTGTGTACTGATTATTACCACCAAGTATCATCAGATTGGTTAAAAAAGTATTTGCTGGTTTATCGGAATCTCTTTAATTCTTAGAAAGCTTGGCAACCCCTCTCAATGAAAGTGCTTTTCCATAGTCTGTGCCTAGGGCTACTTGAAGAGGAAACAAACCATAGAGACAAAACTGAGAACTCCTTTATATTGTCAAGTTTCAAAGAGCTAATACAAACCATGTTGGATTTAGAGTTCCAAATTCATCTATCTATATAGAAGAGAACAGAGGGAAACCTAAATATAAAAACTGTTACTGTAGACGAACGCTTCAACCTAGAAGAACAAAATTTGGTGAGCAAAGTAGGATTTGCGTACTGATCATTACCACCAACTATCATCAAGATTGGGTGAAAATATATTTGCTGGTATTTCAGAAAATCGTTATTTCTTAGTAGCTTGGCAAACCCTCTCAATGAAAGTGTTTTCCACAGTCTGTGCATATGGCTACTTTAAGAGAAAACAAACCATAGAGACAAAACTGAGAACTACTTTATTTTCACAAGTTTCAAAGAAATACTACAAACCATGTTGGATTTAGATCTCCAAATACATCTATCTATATAGGAGAGAACAGAGGGAAACCTAAATATAAAAACTGCTACTGTATACGAACGCTTCAACCTAGAAGAACAAAATTTGGTGAGACAAGTGGGATTTGTGTACTGATCATAACCACCAAGTATCATCAAGATTGGGGGAAAAAATATTTGCTGGTATTTCGGAAACCCGTTTATTCTTAGAAGGTTGGCAAACCCTCTCAATGAAAGTGATTTTCCACAGTCTGTGCCTAGGGCTCCTTGAAGAGGAATCAAACCATAGAGACAAAACTGAGGACTCCTTTATTTTGTCAATTTTCAAAGAGCTACTACAAACCATGTTGGAATTAGTGTTCCAAATTCATCTATCTATATAGGAGAGAACAGAGGGAAACCTAAATATAAAAACTGCTACTGTACACGAACGCTTCAACCTAGAAGAACAAAATTTGGTGAGCCAAAGGGATTTGTGTACTGATCATTACCACCAAGTATCATCATGATTGGGTGGAAAAATATTTGCTGGTATTTCGGAAACTCGTAATTTCTTGGAAGCTTGGCAACCCCTTTCAATGAAAGTGCTTTTCCACAGTCTCTGCTTAGGGCTACTTGAAGAGGAAACAAATCATAGAGACAAATCTGAGAACTACTTTTTTTTCTCAAGATTCAAAGAGCTACTAAAAACCATGTTGGATTTAGAGTTCCAAATTCATCTATCTATATAGGGAAGAACAGAGTGAAACCTAAATATAAAAACTGCTACTGTATACGAACGCTTCAACCTCGAAGAACAAAATTTGGTGAGCCAAGTGGGATTTGTGTACTGATCATTACCACAAGGTATCATCAAGATTGGATGAAAAAATATTTGCTGGTATTTCGGAAACTCGTTAATTCTTAGAATCTTGGCCACCCCTCTCGATGAACGTGCTTTTCCACAGTCTCTGCCTAGGGCTACTTGAATAGGAAACAAACCATAGAGACAAAAGTGAGAACTCCTTTATTTTGTCAAGTTTCAAAGAGCTACTACGAACCCTGTTGGATTTAGAGTTCCAAATCCATCTATCTATATAATAGTGAACAGAGGGAAACCTAAATATAAAAACTGCTACTGTAGATGAACGCTTCAACCTAGAAGAACAAAATTTGGTGATCCAAGTGGGATTTGTGTACTTCTTGTCATTACCACCAAGTATCATCAAGCCTGGGTGAAAAATATTTACTGGTATTTCGGAAACTCATTAATTCTTAGAAGCTGGGCAACCCCTCTCAATGAAAGTGCTTTTCCACAGTCTGTTCCAAGGGCTCCTGAAGATGAAACAAACCATAGAGACAAAACTGAGAACTCCTTTATTTTGTCAAGTTTCAAAGAGCTACTAAAAACCATCTTGGATTTAGAGTTCCAAATTCATCTATCTATATAGGAGAGAACAGAGGGAAACCTAAATATAAAAACTGCTACTGTAGACGAACGCTTCAACCTAGAAGAACAAAACGTGTGAGCCAAGTGGGATTTGTGTACTGATCATTACCACCAAGTATCATCAAGATTGGCTGAAAAAATATTTGCTTGTATTTCGGAAACTCATTAATTCTTAGAAGCTGGGCAACCCCTCTCAATGAAAATGCTTTTCCACAGTCTCTGCTTTGGGCTACTTGAAAAGGAATCAAACCATAGAGACAAAACTGAGAACTGCTTTATTTTGTCAAGTTTCAAAGAGCTACTACGAACCATGTTGGATTTAGAGTTCCATATTCATCCATCTATACAGGAGAGAACAGAGGAAAACCTAAATATAAAAACTGCTACTGTAGATGAACGCTTCAACCTAGAATAACAAAATTTGGTGAGCCAAGTGGGATTTGTGTACTGATCATTACACCAAGTATCATCAAGATTGTTTGAAAAAATATTTGCTGGTATTTCAGAAACCCGTTATATCTTAGAAGCTTGGCAACCCCTCTCAATGAAAGTGCTTTTCCACAGTCTGTGCCTAGGGCTACTTGAAGAGGAAAAAAACCATAGAGACAAAACTGAGAACTCCTTTATTTTGTCAAGTTTCAAAGAGCTACTACAAACCATGTTGGATTTAGAGTTCCAAATTCATCTATCTATATAGGAGAGAACAGAGGGAAACCTAAAATTAAAAACTGCTACTGTAGCGAACGCTTTAACCTAGAAGAACAAAATTTGGTGAGCCAAGTGGGATTTGTGTACTGATAGTTACCACCACGTATCATCCAGATTGGGTGAAAAAATATTTGCCGGTATTTCGGAAACTTGTAATTTCTTGGAAACTTGGCAACCCCTTTCAATGAAAGTGCTTTTCTACAGTCTCTGCTTAGGGCTACTTGAAGAGGAAACAAACCACAGAGACAAAACTGAGAACTATATTATTTTGTCAAGTTTCAAAGAGCTACTACAAACCAAGTTGGATTTAGATTTCCAAATTCATCTATCTATATAGGAGAGAACCGAGGGAAACCTAAATATAAAAACTTCTACAGTTGACGAACGCTTAAACCTAGAAGAACAAAATTTGGTGAGCCAAGTGGGATTTGTGTACTGATCATTACCACCAAGTATCATCAAGATTGGCTGAAAAAATTTTTGCTGGTATTTCGGAACTCGTTAATTCTTAGAAGCTCGGCAACCCCTCTCAATGAAAGTGCTTTTCAACTGTCTGTGCCTAGGGCTACATGAAGAGGAAACAAACCATAGAGACAAAACTGAGAACTCCTTTATTTTGTCAACTTTCAAAGAGCTACTACGAACCATGTTGGATTTAGAGTTCCAAATTCATCTATCTATATAGGAGAGAGCAGAGGGAAACCTAAATATTAAAACTGCTACTGTAGAAGAACGCTTCAACCTAGAAGAACAAAATTTGGTGAGCCAAGTGGGATTTGTGTACTGATCAATACCACCGCGTATGATCAAGATTGGGTGAAAAAATATTTGCTGGTATTTCGGAAACTCGTTAATTCTTAGAAGCTTGGCAACCCGTCCAATGAAAGTGCTTTCCACAGTCTGTTCCAAGGGCTCTTTGAAGATGAAACAAACCATAGAGACAAAACTGAGACCTCCTTTATTTTGTCAAGTTTCAAAGAGCTACTAAAAACCATCTTGGATTTAGAGTTCCAAATTCATCTATCTATATAGGAGAGAACAGAGGGAAACCTAAATATAAAAACTGTTACTGTAGACGAACGCTTCAACCTAGAAGATCAAAACGTGTGAGCCAAGTGGGATTTGTGTACTGATCATTACCACCAAGTATCATCAAGATTGGCTGAAAAATATTTGCTGGTATTTCGGAAACTCGTTAATTCTTAGAAGCTGGGCAACCCCTCTCAATGAAAGTGCTTTTCCACAGTCTGTGCCTACGTCTACTTGCAGACGAAACATACCATAGAGACAAAATTGAGAACTCCTTTTTTTTGTCAAGTTTCAAAGAGCTACTGCAAACCATCTTGGATTTAGAGTTCCAAATTCATCTATCTATAGAGGAGAGAACAGAGGAAAACCTAAATATATAAACTGCTACTGTAGATGAACGCTTCAACCTAGAATAACAAAATTTGGTGAGCCAAGTGGATTTGTGTACTGATCATTAGCACCAAGTATCATCAAGATTGGGTTAAAAATATTTGCTGGTATTTCGGAAACTCGTTATATCTTAGAACCTTGGCAACCCCTCTCAATGAAAGTGCTTTTCAACAGTCTGTGCCTAGGGCTACTTGAAGAGGAAAAAAACCATAGAGACAAAACTGAGAACTCCTTTATTTTGTCAAGTTTCAAAGAGCTACTACAAACCATGTTTGATTTAGAGTTCCAAATTCATCTATCTATATAGGAGAGAACAGAGGGAAACCTAAAATTAAAAACTGCTACTGTAGACGAACGCTTTAACCTAGAAGAACAAAATTTGGTGAGCCAAGTGGGATTTGTGTACTGATAGTTACCACCACGTATCATCCAGATTGGTTGAAAAAATATTTGCCTTTATTTTGGAAACTTGTAATTTCTTGGAAGCTTGGCAACCCCTTTCAATGAAAGTGCTTTTCCACAGTCTCTGCTTAGGGCTACTTGAAGAGGAAACAAACCACAGAGACAAAACTGAGAAGTATATTATTTTGTCAAGTTTCAAAGAGCTACTACAAACCAAGTTGGATTTAGATTTCCAAATTCATCTATCTATATTGGAGAGAACCGAGGGAAACCTAAATATAAAAACTTCTACAGTTGACGAACGCTTAAACCTAGAAGAACAAAATTTGGTCAGCCAAGTGGGATTTGTGTACTGATCATTACCACCAAGTATCATCAAGATTGGCTGAAAAAATATTTGCTGGTATTTCGGAAACTCGTTAATTCTTAGAAGCTCGGCAACCCCTCTCAATGAAAGTGCTTTTCAAAAGTCTGTGCCTAGGGCTACATGAAGAGGAAACAAACCATAGAGACAAAACTGAGAACTCCTTTATTTTGTCAACTTTCAAAGAGCTACTACGAACCATGTTGGATTTAGAGTTCCAAATTCATCTATCTATATAGGAGAGAGCAGAGGGAAACCTAAATATTAAAACTGCTACTGTAGAAGAACGCTTCAACCTAGAAGAACAAAATTTGGTGAGCCAAGTGGGATTCGTGTACTGATCAATACCACCACGTATGATCAAGAGTGGGTGAAAAAATATTTGCTGGTATTTCGGAAACTCGTTAATTCTTAGAAGCTTGGCAACCTCTCTCAATGAAAGTGCTTTTCCACAGTCTGTGCCTAGCGCTAGTTGAAGAGGAAACAAACCATAGAGACAAAAGTGAGAACTCCTTTATTTTGTCAAGTTTCAAAGAGCTACTACAACCATGTTGGATTTAGAGTACCAAATTCATCTATCTATATAGGAGAGAACAGAGGGAAACCTAAAAATAAAAACTGCTACTGTAGACGAACGCTTCAACCTAGAAGAACAAAATTTGGTGATCCCAAGTGGGATTTGTGTACTTGTCATTACCACCAAGTATCATCAAGCCTGGGTGAAAAAATATTTGCTGGTATTTCGGAAACTCGTTAATTCTTAGAAGCTGGGCAACCCCTCTCAATGAAAATGCTTTTCCACAGTCTGTTCCAAGGGCTCCTTGAAGATGAAACAAACCATAGAGACAAAACTGAGAACTCCTTTATTTTGTCAAGTTTCAAAGAGCTACTAAAAACCATCTTGGATTTAGAGTTCCAAATTCATCTATCTATATAGGAGAGAACAGAGGGAAACCTAAATATAAAAACTCCTACTATAGACGAACGCTTCAACCTAGAAGAACAAAACGTGTGAGCCAAGTGGGATTTGTGTACTGATCATTACCACCAAGTATCATCAAGATTGGCTGAAAAAATATTTGCTGGTATTTCGGAAACTCGTTAATTCTTAGAAGCTTGGCAACCCCTCTCAATGAAAGTGCTTTTCCACAGTCTGTGCCTAGGGCTACTTGAAGAGGAAAAAAACCATAGAGAAAACTGAGAACTCCTTTATTTTGTCAAGTTTCAAAGAGCTACTACAAACCATGTTGGATTTAGAGTTCCAAATTCATCTATCTATATAGGAGAGAACAGAGGGAAACCTAAAATTAAAAACTGCTACTGTAGACGAACGCTTTAACCTAGAAGAACAAAATATGGTGAGCCAAGTGGGAATTGTAGTTACCACCACGTATCATCCAGATTGGGTGAAAAAATATTTGCCGGTATTTTGGAAACTTGTAATTTCTTGGAAGCTTGGCAACCCCTTTCAATGAAAGCGCTTTTCCACAGTCTCTGCTTAGGGCTACTTGAAGAGGAAACAAACCATAGAGACAAAACTGAGAACTACTTTATTTTGTCACGTTTCAAAGAGCTACTACGAACCATGTTGGATTTAGAGTTCCTAATTCATCTATCTATATTGGAAAGAACAGAGGGAACCCTAAAAATAGAAAATGCTACTGTAGACGAACGCTTCAACCTAGAAGAACAAAATACGGTGAGCCAAGTGGGATTTGTGTAGTGATCATTACCACCAATTATCATCAAGATTGGGTGAAAAAATATTTGCTGGTATTTCGGAAACTCGATAATTCTTAGAAGCTTGGCAACCCCTCTCAATGAAAATGCTTTTCCACAGTCTGTGCCAAGGGCTACTTGAATAGGAAACAAACCATAGAGACAATACTGAGAACTCCTTTATTTTGTCAAGTTTCAAAGAGCTACTACAAACCATGTTGGATTTATAGTTCCAAATTCTTCTATCGATATAGAAGAGAACAGAGGGAAACCTAAATATAAAAACTGCTACTGTAGACGAACGCTTCAACATAGAAGAACAAAATTTGTTGAAACCAAGTGGGATTTGTGTACTGATCAATACCACCAAGTATCATCAAGATTGGGTGAAAAAGAATTTGCTGCTATTTTGGAAACTCGTTATTTCGTAGAAGCTTGACAACCCCTCTCAGTGAAAGTGCTTTCCACAGTCTGTGCCTAGGGCAACTTGACGAGGAAACAAACCATAGAGACAAAACTGAGAACACCTTTATATTGTCAAGTTTCCAAGAGCTACTTCGAACCATGTTGGATTTAGAGTTCCAAATCCATAGATCTATATAGGAGAGAACAGAGGGAAACCTAAATATAAAAACTGCTACTGTAGAGGAACGCTTCAACCTAGAAGAACAAAATTTGGGTTAGCCAAGTGGGATTTGTGTACTGATCATTACCACCAAGTATCATCAAGATTGGGTGAAAAAATATTTGCTGGTATTTCAGAAACTCGTAATTTCTTGGAACCTTGGCAACTCCTTTCAAAGAAAGTGCTTTTCCACAGTCTCTGCTTAGGGCTACTTGAAGTGGAAACAAACCATAGAGACAAAATTGAGAACTACTTTATATTGTCAAGTTTCAAAGAGCTACTACAAACCATGTTGGATTTAGAGTTCCAAATTCATCTATCTATATATGAGAGAACAGAGTGAAACCTAAAAATAAAAACTGCCACTGTACACGTACGCTTCAACCTAGAAGAACATAATTTGGTGAGCCTCGTGGGATTCGTGTACTTGTAATTACCACCACGTATCATCAAGATTGGGTGAAAAAAATATCTTCCGGTATAACGGAAACTAGTAATTTCTTGGAAGCTTGGCAACCCCTTTCAATGAAAGTGCTTTTCTACAGTCTCTGCTTCGGGCTAGTTGAAGAGGAAACAAACCATAGAGACAAAACTGAGAACTCCTTTATTTTGTCAAGTTTCAAAGAGCTACTACAAACCATGTTGCATTTAGACTTCCAAATTCATCTATCTATATAGGAGAGAAAAGAGTGAAACCTAAATATATAAACCGCTACTGTAGACGAACGCTTAAACCTAGAAGAATAAAATTTGGTGAGCCAAGTGGGATTTGTGTACTGATCATTACCACCAAGTATCTAAAGATTGGGTGAAAAAATATTTGTTGGTATTTCGGAAACTCGTTATATCTTAGAAGATTGGCAACCCCTCTCAATGAAAGTGCTATTCCACAGTCTGTGCCTAGGGCTACTTGAAGAGGAAACAATCCATAGAGAAAAAACTGAAAACTCCTTTATTTTGTCAAGTTTCAAAGAGCTACTACAAACCATGTTACATTTAGTGTTCCAAATTCATCTATCTATATAGGAGAGAAAAGAGTGAAACCTAAATATGTAAACCGCTACTGTAGACGAACGCTGCAACCTAGTAGAACAAAATTTGGTGAGCCAAGAGGGATTTGTGTACTGATCATTACCACCAAGTATCATCAAGATGGGGTGAAAAAATATTTGCTGGTATTTGGAAACTCGTTAATTCTTAGAAGCTTGGCAACACCTCTCAATGAAAGTGCTTTTCCACAGTCTGTGCCAAGGATTACTTGAAGAAGAATCAATCCATAGAGACAAAACTCAGAACTCCTTTATTTTGTCAAGTTTCAAAGAGCTACTACAAACCATGTTGGATGTATAGTTCCAAATTCATCTATCTATATAGCAGAGAACAGAGGGAAACCTAAATATAAAAACTGCTACTGTAGACCAACACTTCAACCTAGAAGAACAAAATTTGGTGAGCCAAGTGGGATATGTGTACTGATCATTACCACCAAGTATCATCAAGATTGGGTGAAAAAATATTTGCTGCTATTTCGGAAACTCGATATTTCGTAGAAGCTTGACAACCCCTCTCAATGAAAGTGGTTTTCCACAGTCTGTGCCTAGGGCTACTTGAAGAGGAAACAAACCATAGAGACAAAACTGAGAGCACCTTTATATTGTCAAGTTTCCAAGAGCTACTTCGAACCATGTTGGATTTAGAGTTCCAAATCCATCTATCTATATAGGAGAGAACAGATTGAAACCTAAATATAAAAACTGCTACTGTAAACGAACGCTTCAACCTAGAAGAACAAAATTTGGTGAGCCAGGTGGGATTTGTGTACTGATCATTACCACTAAGTAACATCAAGATTGGGAGAAAAAATATTTGCTGGTATTTCGGAACCTCGTTAATTCTTAGAAGCTTGGCAACCAATCACGATGAAAGTGCTTTTCCACATCTGTGCCTAGGGCTACTTGAAGTGGAAACAAACCATTGAGGCAAAATTGAGAACTCCTTTATATTGTCAAGATTCCAAGAGCTACTATGAACCATGTTGGATTTAGAGTTCCAAATTCATCTATCAATATAGGAGAGAACAGAGGGAAACCTAAATATAAAAACTGCTACTGAAGATGAACGCTTCAACCTAGAGTAACAAAATTTGGTGAGCCAAGTGGGATTTTTGTACTGATCATTACCACCAAGTATCATCAATATTGGGTGAAAAAATATTTGCTGGGATTTCAGAAACTCGTTATTTCTTAGAAGCTTGGCAACCCCTCTCAATGAAAGTGCTTTTCCACAGTCTGTGCCTGGGGGTTTGAAGAGGATACAAACCATAGAGATAAAACAGAGAACTCCTTTATTTTGTCAAGTTTCAAATAGCTACTACTAACCATGTTGGATTTAGAGTTCCAAATTTATCTATCTATACAGGAGAGAACAGAGTGAAACCTAAATATAAAAACTGCTACTGTAAACGAACGCTTCAACCTAGAAGAACAAAATTTGGTGAGCCAAGTGGGAATTGTGTACTGATCGTTACCACAAAGTATCATCAAGATTGGGTGAAAAAGTATTTGCTGATATTTCGGAAAATCGTTATCTTAGAAGATTGGCAACCCTTCTCAATGAAAGTTCTTTTCCATAATCTGTGCCTAGGGCAACTTGAAGAGGAAACAAATCATTGAGACAAAACTGAGAACTCATTTTTTGTCAAGTTTCACAGCGCTACTAAAAATCATGTTGGATTTAGAGTTCCAAATTCATCTATCTATATAAGAGAGAACAGAGGGAAACCTAAATTTAAAAACTGCTAGTGTAGACGAACACTTCAACCTAGGAGAACAAAATTTGGTGAGCCAAGTGGGATTTGTGTACTCATCATTACCACCAAGTATCATCAAGATTGGGTGAAAAAATATTTGCTGCTATTTCGGAAACTCGTTATTTCGTAGAAGCTTGACAACCCCTCTCAATGAAAGTGGTTTTCCACAGTCTGTGCCTAGGGCTACTTGAAGAGGAAACAAACCATAGAGACAAAACTGAGAACACCTTTATATTGTCAAGTTTCCAAGAGCTACTTCGAACCATGTTGGATTTAGAGTTCCAAATCCATCTATCTATACAGGAGAGAACAGAGGGAAACCTAAATATAAAAACTGCTACTGTAGACGAACGCTTCAACCTAGAAGAACAAAATTTGGTGAACCAAGTGGGATTTGTGTACTGATCATTACCACCACGTATCATCAAGATTGGGTGAAAAAATATTTGCTGGTATTTCGGAAACTCGTAATTTCTTGGAACCTTGGCAACCCCTTTCAAAGAAAGTGCTTTTCCACAGTCTCTGCTTAGGGCTACTTGAAGAGGAAAGAAACCATAGAGACAAAATTGAGAACTACTTTATTTTGTCAAGTTTCAAAGAGCTACTACAAACCATGTTGGATTTAGAGTTCCAAATTAATCTAACTCTATAGGAGAGAACAGAGGGAAAAATAAATATAAAAACTGCTACTGTAGAAGAACGCTTCAACCTAGAAGGACATAATTTGGTGAGCCACGTGGGATTGTGTACTTGTAATTACCACCACGTAAAATCAAGATTGGGTGAAAAAATATTTTGCGGTATTTCGGAAACTAGTAATTTCGTGGAAGCTTGGCAACCACTTTCAATGAAAGTGCTTTTCTACAGTCTCTGCTTAGGGCTACTTGAAGAGGAAACAAACCATAGAGACAAAATTGAGAACTCCTTTATTTGTCAAGTTTCAAAGAGCTACTACAAACCATGTTGCATTTAGTGTTCCAAATTCATCTATCTATATAGGAGAGAAAAGAGTGAAACCTAAATATATAAACCGCTACTGTAGACGAACGCTGCAACCTAGTAGAACAAAATTTTGTGAGCCAGGAGGGATTTGTGTACTGATCATTACCACCAAGTATCATCAAGATTGGGTGAAAAAATATTTGCTGGTATTTCGGAAACTCGTTAATTCTTAGAAGCTTGGCTACCCCTCTCAATGAAAGTGCTTTTCCACAGTCTGTGCCTAGGGCTACTTGAAGAGGATACAAACCATAGAGACAAAACTGAGAACTCTTTTATTTTGTCAAGTCTCAAAGAGCTACTACAATCCATGTTGGATTTAGAGTTCCATATTCAACTATCTATATAGGAGAGAAAAGATTAAAACTTAAAAATATAAACTGCTACTGTAAACGAACGCTTCAACCTAGAAGAACAAAATTTGGTGAGCCAAGTGGGATTTGTGTACTGATCATTTCCTCCAAGTATCATCAAGATTGGGTGTAAAAATATTTGCTGGTATTTGGAAACTCCTTAATTCTTAGAAGCTTGGCAACCCCTCTCAATGAATGTGCTTTTCCACAGTCTGTGCCAAGGATTACTTGAAGAGGAATCAACCATAGAGACAAAACTGAGAACTCCTTTATTTTGTCCAGTTTCAAAGAGCTACTACAAACCATGTTGGATTTATAGTTCCAAATTCATCTATCTATATAGCAGAGAACAGAGTGAAACCTAAATATAAAAACTGCTACTGTAGACGAACGCTTCAAACTAGAAGAACAAAATTTGGTGAGCCAAGTGGGATTTGTGTACTGATCATTACACCAAGTATCATCAAGATTGGGTGAACAAATATTTGTTGGTATTTCGGAAACTCGTTATATCTTAGAAGATTTGCAACCCCTCTCAATGAAAGTGCTTTTCCACAGTCTGTGCCTAGGGCTACTTGAAGAGGAAACAAACCATAGAGAAAAAACTGAAAACTCCATTATTCTGTCAAGTTTCAAAGAGCTACTACAAACCATGATGGACTTAGAGTTCCAAATTAATCTATCTATATAGGAGGGAAAAGAGGGATACCTAAATATAAAAACTGCTACTGTAGACGAAAACTTCAACCTAGGAGAACAAAATTTGGTGAGCCAGGTGGGATTTGTGTACTGATCATTTTCACCAATTATCATCAAGATTGGGTGAAAAAATATTTGCTGTTATTTCGGAAACTCGTTATTTCTTAGAAGCTTGGCAACCCCTATCAATGAAAGTGCTTTTCCACAGTCTGTCCCTAGGGCTTCTTGAAGAGGAAACAAACCATAGAGACAAAATTGAGAACTCCTTTATTTTGTCAAGTTTCAAAGAGCTACTATAAATCATGTTGGATTTAGAGTTCCAAATTCATCTATCTATATAGGAGAGAACAGAATGAAACCTAAAAATAAAAACAGCTACTGTAAACGAACGCTTCAACCTAGAAGAACAAAATTTGGTGAGCCAAGTGGGATTTGTGTACTTGTAATTACCACCATGTATCATCAAGATAGGGTGAAAAAATATTTGCTGGTATTTCAGAAAATCGTTAATTCTTAGAAGCTGGGCAACCCCTCTCAATGAAAGTGCTTTTCCACAGTCTGTGCCTAGGGCAACTTGAAGAGGAAAAAAACCATAGAGACAAAACTGAGAACTACTTTATTTTGTCAAGTTTCAAAGAGCTACTACAAACCATGTTGGATTTAGAGTTACAAATTCATCTATCTATTTAAGAGAGAAAAGAGTGAAACCTAAATAAAAAACCGCTACTGTAGACGAACCCTGCAACCTAGTAGAAGAAAATTTGGAGAGCCAAGTGGGATTTGTGTACTGATCATTACCACCAAGTATCATAAATATTGGGTGAAAAAATATTTGCTGGTATTTCGGAAACTCGTTAATTCTTAGAAGCTTGGCAACCCCTCTCAATGAAAGTGCTTTTCCACAGTCTGTGCCTAGGGCTACTTGAAGAGGAAACAAACAATAGAGACAAAACTGAAAACTCCTTTATTTTGTCAAGTTTCAAAGAGCTACTACAAACCATGATGGATTTAGAGTTCCAAATTCATCTATCTATATAGGAGAGAACAGTAAAACCTAAATATAAAAACTGCTACTGTAGACGAACCCTGCAACCTAGTAGAAGAAAATTTGGAGAGCCAAGTGGGATTTGTGTACTGATCATTACCACCAAGTATCATAAATATTGGGTGAAAAAATATTTGCCGGTATTTCAGAAACTCGTTATTTATTAGAAGCTTGGCAACCCCAACAATGAAAGTGCTTTTCCACAGTCTGTGCCTAGGGCTACTTGAAGAGGAAACAAACCATAGAGACAAAACTGAAAACTCCTTTATTTTGTCAAGTTTCAAAGAGCTACAATAAACCATGTTGGATTTAGAGTTCCAAATTCATCTAACTATATAGGAGAGAACAGAGTGAAACCTAAATATAAAAACTGCTACTGTAAACGAAGGCTTCAACCTAGAGGAACAAAATTTGGTGAGCCACGTGGGATGTGTGTACTTGTCATTACTACCACGTATCATCAAGATTGGGTGAAAAAATATTTGCTGGTATTTCGGAAACTCGTAATTTCTTGGAAGCTTGGCTACCCCTTTCAATGAAAGTGCTTTTCCACAGTCTCTGCTTAGGGCTACTTGAAGAGGAAACAAACCATAGAGACAAAACTGAGAACTACTTTATTTTGTCAAGATTCAAAGAGCTACTACAAACCATGTTGGATTTAGAGTTCTAAATTCATCTATCTATGTAGGAGAGAACAGAGTGAAACCTAAATATAAAAACTGATACTGTTGACTAATGCTTCAACCTAGTAGAACAAAGTTTGTTGAGCCAAGTGGGATTTGTGTAATGAATATTACCTCCAAGTATCATCAAGAATGGGTGAAAAAATATTTGCTGGTGTTTCAGAAACCCGTTATATCTTAGAAGCTTGGCAACCCCTCTCAATGAAAGTGCTTTACACAGTCTGTGCCTATGGCTACTTGAAGAGGAAACAAACCATAGAGACAAAACTGAGACGTCCTTTATTTTCTCAAGTTTCAAAAAGCTACTACAAACCATGTGGTATTTAGAGTTCCAAATTCATCTATCTATATAGGAGAGAACAGAGGAAAACCTAAATATAAAAACTGCTACTGTAGACGAACGCTTCAACCTAGTAGAACAAAATTTGGTGCGCCAAGTGGGATTTGTGTACTAATCATTAAGACCACGTATCATCCAGATTGGTTTAAAAAATAATTGCTGGTATTTCGGAAACTCGTAATTTCTTGGAAGCTTGGCAACCCCTTTCAAAGAAAGTGCTTTTCCACAGTCTCTGCTTAGGGCTACTTGAAGAGGAAATAAACCAGAGTGTCAAAACGGAGAAAAACTTTTTTTGGTAAAGTTTCAAGGAGCTACTACAAACCAAGTTGGATTTAGAGTTCCACATTCATCTATATCTATAGGAAAGAACAGAGGGAAACCAAAATATTAAAACTGCTACTGTAGACGAACGCTTCAACCTAGAAGAACAAAATTTGGTGAGCCAAGTGGGATTTGTGTACTGATCATTACCACCAAGTATCATCAAGATTCGTTGAAAAAATATTTGCTGGTATTTCAGAAACTCGTTATTTATTAGAAGCTTGGCAACCCCAACAATGAAAGTGCTTTTCCACAGTCTGTGCCATGGGCTTCTTGAAGAAGAAACAAACCATAGAGACAAAACTGAGAACTCCTTTATTTTGTCAAGTCTCAAAGAGCTACAACAAACCATGTTGGATTTATAGTTTCAAATTCATCTAACTATATAGGAGAGAATAGAGTGAAACCTAAAAATAAAAACTGCTTCTGTAAACGAACGCTTCAACCTAGAGGAACAAAATTTGGTGAGCCAAGTGCGATGTGTGTACTTGTCATTACCACCACGTATCATCAAGATTGGGTGAAAAAATATTTGCTGGTATTTCGGAAACTCGTAATTTCTTGGAAGCTTGGCTACCTCTTTCAATGAAAGTGCTTTTCCAGAGTCTCTGCTTAGGGCTACTTGAAGAGGAAACAAACCATAGAGACAAAACTGAGAACTACTTATTTTGTCAAGATTCAAAGAGCTACTACAAACCATGTTGGATTTAGAGTTCTAAATTCATCTATCTATGTAGGAGAGAACAGAGTGAAACCTAAATATAAAAACTGATACTGTTGATTAACGCTTCAACCTAGTAGAACAAAGTTTGTTGAGCCAAGTGGGATTTGTGTACTGATCATTACCTCCAAGTATCATCAAGATTGGGTGAAAAAATATTTGCTGGTGTTTCAGAAACCCGTTATATCTTAGAAGCTTGGCAACCCCTCTCAATGAAAGTGCTTTACACAGTCTGTGCCTAGGGCTACTTGAAGAGGAAACAAACCATAGAGACAAAACTGAGAAGTCCTTTATTTTCTCAAGTTTCAAAGAGCTACTACAAACCATGTTGAATTTAGAGTTACAAATTCATCTATCTATAAGAGAGAAAAGTGTGAAACCTAAATATAAAAACCGCTACTGTAGACGAACCCTGCAAGCTAGTAGAAGAAAATTTGGTGAGCCAAGTGGGATTTGTGTACTGATCATTACCACCAAGTATCATCAAGATTGGGTGAAAAAATATTTGCTGGTATTTCGGAAACTCGTTAATTCTTAGAAGCTTGGCAACCCCACTCAATGAAAGTGCTTTTCCAAGTCTTTGCCTAGGGATACTTGAAGAGGAAACAAACCATATAGACAAAACTGAGAACTATTTTATTTTGTCAAGTATCAAAGAGCTACTACAAACCATGTTGGATTTAGAGTTCCAAATTCATCAAACTATATAGGAGAGAACAGAGGGAAACCTAAATATAAAAACTGCTCCTGTAGATGAACGCTTCAACCTAGTAGAACAAAATTTGGTGAGCCAAGTGTGATTTGTTTACTGATCATTACCACCAAGTATCATCAAGATACAACAGACACCAGAATGGCAATATGTAAATCAATGGTTGTGCAACTGATGTGATTCTGCAATCTGTATGTGGGGTAAAAATGGGAGCGCATATCCCACTTGAATCACAGTGTGAAATATGATATATCAAGAACTATGTAATATTTTGAATAACCTACAATAAATATTAATTAAAAAAATAGATTGGGTGAAAAAATATTTGCTGGTATTTCAGAAACTCGTTAATTCTTAGAAGCTTGGCAACCCCTGTCGATGAAAGTGCTTTTCCACAGTCTGTGCCTAGGGCTACTTGAAGAGGAAACAAACCATAGAGACAAAACTGAAAACTCCTTTATATTGTCAAGTTTCCAAGAGCTACTACGAACCATTTGGATTTATTGTTCCAAATTCAACTATCTATATAGGAGAGAACAGAGGGAAACCTAAATATAAAAACTGCTACTCTAGGCGAACGCTTCAACCTAGAAGAACAAAATTTCGTGAGCCAAGTGGGATTTGTGTACTGATCATTACCACCAAGTATCATCAAGACTTGGTGAAAAAATATTTACTGGTAATTCAGAAACTCGTTAAATCTTAGAAGCTTGGCAACCACTCTCAATGAAAGTGCTTTTCCAAGTCTGTACCTAGGGCTAATTGAAGAGGAAACAATCCATAGAGACAAAACTGAGAACTCCTTTATTTTGTCAAGTTTCAAAGAGCTACTACGAACCATGTTGGATTTAGAGTTCCAAATTCATCTATCTATATAGGAGAGAACAGAGGGAAACCTAAATATAAAAACTGCTACTGTACACGAACGCTTCAACCTAGAAGAACAAAATTTGGTGAGCCAAGTGGGATTTGCGTACTGATCATTACCGCCAAATATCATCAAGATTGGGTGAAAAAATATTTGCTGGTATTTCGGAAACTCCTTAATTCTTAGAAGCTTGGCAACCCCTCTCGATGAAAGTGCTTTTCCACAGTCTGTGCCTAGGGCTACTTGAAGAGGAAACAATCCATAGAGACAAAACTGAGAACTCCTTTATTTTGTCAAGTTTCAAAGAGCTACTACAAACCATGTTGGATTTAGAGTTCCAAATTCATCTATCTATATAGGAGAGAACAGAGGGAAACCTAAATATAAAAACTGCTACTGTACACGATCGCTTCAACCAGAAGAACAAAATTTGGTGAGCCACGTGGGATTTGCGTACTGATCATTACCGCCAAATATCATAAAGATTGTTTGAAAAAATATTTGCTGGTATTTCGGAAACTCGTTAATTCTTAGAAGCTTGGCAACCCCTGTCGATGAAAGTGCTTTTCCACAGTCTGTACCTAGGACTACTTGAAGGGGAAACAAACCATAGAGACAAAACTGAGAACTCCTTTATTTTGTCAAGTTTCCAAGAGCTACTAGGAACCATGTTGGATTTATTGTTCAAAAATCATCTATCTATATAGGAGAGAACAGAGGAATACCAAAATATAAAAACTGCTACTGTAGACGAATGCTTCAAAATAGAAGAACAAAATTTGGTGAGCCAAGTGGGATTTGTGTACTGATCATTACCACCAAGTATCATCAAGATTGGGTGAAAAAATATTTGCTGGTGTTTCGGAAACTCGTTATATCTTAGAAGCTTGCAACCCCTCTCAATGAAAGTGCTTTTCCACAGTCTGTGCCTAGGGCTACTTCAAGAGGAAACAAACCATAGAGACAAAGCTGAAAACTCCTTTATATTGTCCAGTTTCTAAGAGCTACTACGAACCATGTTGGATTTAGAGTTCCAAATTCATCTATCTATATAGGAGAGAACAGAGGAAAAACTAAATATAAAAACTGCTACTGTAGATGAATGCTTCAACATAGAAGAACAAAATTTGGTGAGCCAAGTGGTATTTTTGTACTGATCATTACCACCAAGTATCATCAAGATTGGGTGAAAAAATATTTGCTGGTATTTCGGAAACTCGTTAATTCTTAGAAGCTTGGCAACCCCTCTCGATGAAAGTGCTTTACCACAGTCTGTGCCTAGGGCAACTAGAAAAGAAAACAAACCATAGAGACAAAACGGAGAACTCCTAAATATTGTCAATTTTCCAAGAGCTACTAAGAACCATGTTGGATTTAGAGTTCCAAATTCATCTATCTATATAGGAGAGAACAGAGGGAAACCTAAATATAAAAACTGCTACTCTAGGCGAACGCTTCAACCTAGTGAACAAAATTTGGTGAGCCAAGTTGGATTTGTGTACTGATCATTACCACCAAGTACCATCAAGACTGGGTGAAAAAATATTTGCTGGTAATTCAGAAACTCGTTAATTCTTAGAAGCTTGGCAACCACTCTCAATGAAAGTGCTTTTCCACAGTCTGTGCCTAGGGCTACTTGAAGAGGAAACAATCCATAGAGACAAAAGTGAGAACTCCTTAATTTTGTCAAGTTTCAAAGAGCTACTACGAACCATGTTGGATTTATTTTTCAAAAATAATCTATCTATATAGGAGAGAACAGAGTTAAACCTAAATATAAAAACTGCTACTGTAGACGAATGCTTCAAAATAGATGAACAAAATTTGTTGAGCCAAGTGGGATTTTTGTACTGATCATTACCACCAAGTATCATCAAGATTGGGTGAAAAAATATTTGCTGGTATTTCAGAAACTCGTTAAATCTTACAAGCTTTGCAACCCCTCTCAATGAAAGTGCTTTTCTACAGTCTGTGCCTAGGGCTACTTGAAGAGGAAACACACCATAGCGACAAAATTGAGAACTACTTTATTTTGTCAAGTTTCAAATAGCTACAACAAACCATGTTGGATTTAGGCTTCCAAATTCATCTATCTATATAGGAGAGAACAGAGTAAAACCTAAATATAAAAACTGATACTGTAGACGAACGCTTCAACCTAGAAGAACAAAATTTGGTGAGCCAAGTGGAATTTGTGTACTGATCATTACACCAAGTATCATCAAGATTGGGTGAAAAAATATTTGCTGGTATTTCGGAAACTCGTTAATTCTTAGAAGCTTGGCAGCCCCTCTCGATGAAAGTGCTTTTCCACAGTCTGTGCCTGGGGAACTTGAAGAGAAAACAAACCATAGATACAAAAAGGAGAACTCCTTAATATTGTCATGGTTCCAAGAGCTACTAAGAACCATGTTGGATTTAGAGTTCCAAATTCATCTATCTATATAGGAGAGAACAGAGGGAAACCTAAATATAAAAACTGCTACTCTAGGCGAACGCTTCAACCTAGAAGAACAAAATTTGGTGAGCCAAGTGGGATTTGTGTACTGATCATTACCACCAGGTATCATCAAGACTGGGTGAAAAAATATTGCTGGTAATTCAGAAAATCGTTAAATCTTAGAAGCTTGGCAACCACTCTCAATTAAAGTGCTTTTCCACAGTCTGTGCCTAGGGCTACTTGAAGTGGAAACAATCCATAGAGACAAAACTGAGAACTCCTTTATTTTGTCAAGTTTCAAAGAGCTACTACGAACCATGTTGGATTTAGAGTTAAAAATTCATCCATCTATATAGGAGAGAACAGAGGGAAACCTAAATATAAAAACTGCTACTGTAGATGAACGCTTCAACATAGAAGAAAAAAATTTGGTGAGCCAAGTGGGATTTGTGTACTGATCATTACCACAAATTATCATCAAGATTGGGTGAAAAAATATTTCCTGGTATTTCGGAAACTCGTTAATTCTTAGAAGCTTGGCAACCCCTCTCAATTAAAGTGCTTTTCCAAGGTCTGTGCCTAGGGCTACTTGAAGAGGAAACAAACCATTGAGACAAAACTGAGAACTCCTTTATTTTGTCAAGTTTCAAAGAGCTACTACAAACCATGTTGGATTTAGAGTTCCAAATTCATCTATCTATATCGGAGAGAGCAGAGGGACACCTAAATATAAAAACTGCTACTGAAGACGAACGCTTCAACCTAGAAAAACAAAATTTGGTGATCCAAGTGAGATTTGTGTACTGATCATTATCACCAAGTATCATCAAGATTGGATGAAAAAATATTTGCTGGTATTTGGGAAACTCTTTAATTCTTAGAAGATTGGAACCCCTCTCAATGAAAGTGCTTTTCCACAGTCTGTGCATAGGGCTACTTGAAGAGGAAACAAACCATAGAGACAAAATTGAGAACTCCTTTATTTTGTCAAGTATCAAAGACCTACTACAAATCATGTTGGATTTAGAGTTCCAAATTCATCTAACTATATAGGAGAGAACAGAGGGAAACCTAAATATAAAAACTGCTACTGTAGACGAACGTTTCAACCTAGAAGAACAAATTTGGTGAGAAAAGTGGGATTTGTGTACTCCTCATTACCGCCAAGTATCATCAAGATTGCGTGAAAAAATATTTGCTGGTATTTCGGAAAGTCGTTATTTCTTAGAAGCTTGGCAACCCCTCTCAATGAAAGTGCTTTTCCACAGTGTGCCCTAGGGCTACTTGAAGAGGAAACAAACCATAGAGACAAAACTGAGAACTACTTTATTTTGTCAAGTTTCACAGAGCTACTACCAACCATGTTGGATTTACAGTTCCAAATTAATCTATCTATATAGGAGAGAACAGAGGGAAACCTAAATATAAAAACTGCTACTGTAGACGAACGTTTCAACCTAGAAGAACAAATTTGGTGAGAAAAGTGGGATTTGTGTACTCCTCATTACCGCCAAGTATCATCAAGATTGCGTGAAAAAATATTTGCTGGTATTTCGGAAAGTCGTTATTTCTTAGAAGCTTGGCAACCCCTCTCAATGAAAGTGCTTTTCCACAGTGTGCCCTAGGGCTACTTGAAGAGGAAACAAACCATAGAGACAAAACTGAGAACTCCTTTATTTTGTCAAGTTTCAAAGAGCTACTACAAACCATGTTGGATTTAGAGTTCCAAATTCATCTATCTATATCGGAGAGAGCAGAGGGACACCTAAATATAAAAACTGCTACTGAAGACGAACGCTTCAACCTAGAAGAACAAAATTTGGTGATCCAAGTGAGATTTGTGTACTGATCATTATCACCAAGTATCATCAAGATTGGATGAAAAAATATTTGCTGGTATTTGGGAAACTCTTTAATTCTTAGAAGATTGGAACCCCTCTCAATGAAAGTGCTTTTCCACAGTCTGTGCATAGGGCTACTTGAAGAGGAAACAAACCATAGAGACAAAATTGAGAACTCCTTTATTTTGTCAAGTATCAAAGACCTACTACAAATCATGTTGGATTTAGAGTTCCAAATTCATCTAACTATATAGGAGAGAACAGAGGGAAACCTAAATATAAAAACTGCTACTGTAGACGAACGTTTCAACCTAGAAGAACAAATTTGGTGAGAAAAGTGGGATTTGTGTACTCCTCATTACCGCCAAGTATCATCAAGATTGCGTGAAAAAATATTTGCTGGTATTTCGGAAAGTCGTTATTTCTTAGAAGCTTGGCAACCCCTCTCAATGAAAGTGCTTTTCCACAGTGTGCCCTAGGGCTACTTGAAGAGGAAACAAACCATAGAGACAAAACTGAGAACTACTTTATTTTGTCAAGTTTCACAGAGCTACTACCAACCATGTTGGATTTACAGTTCCAAATTAATCTATCTATATAGGAGAGAACAGAGGGAAACCTAAATATAAAAACTGCTACTGTAGTGGAACGCTGCAACCTAGAAGAACAAAAGTTGGTGAGCCAAGTGGGATTTGTCAATTGATCATTACCACCAAGTATCATCCAGATTGGGTGAAAAAATATTTGCTGGTATTTTAGAAACTAGTAATTTCTTGGAAGCTTTGCAACCCCTTTCAATGAAAGTGCTTTTCCACCGTCTGTGCCTAGGGCTACTTGAAGAGGAAACAAACCATAGAGACAAAACTGAGAACTCCTTTATTTTGTCAAGTTTCAACGAGCTACTACAAACCATGTTGGATTTAGAGTTTCAAACTCATCTATCAATATAGGAGAGAACAAAGTGAAACCTAAATATAAAAACTGCTACAGCAGACGAACGCTTAAACCTAGAAGAACAAAATTTGGAGAGCCAAGTTGGATTTGTGAACTGATCATTACCCCCAAGTATCATCGGGATTGGGTGAAAAAATATTTTCTGGTATTTCGGAAACTCGTTATTTCTTAGAAGCTTGGCAAACCCTCTCAATGCAAGTGCTTTTCCACCGTCTGTGCCTAGGGCTACTTGAAGAGGAAACAAACCATAGAGACAAAACTGAGAACTCCTTTATTTTGTCAAGTTTCAAAGAGCTACTACAAACCATGTTGCATTTAGAGTTCCAAATTCATCTATCTATATAGGAGAGAATAGAGGGAAACCTAAATATAAAAACTGCTACTGTAGACGAACGCTTCAACCTAGAAGAACAAAATTTGGTGAGAAGTGGGATTTGAATACTGATCATTAACACCAAGTATCATCAAAATTGGGTGAAAAAATAATGCTGGTATTTCGGAATCTCGTTATTTCTTAGAAGCTTGGCAACTCCTCTCAATGAAAGCGCTTTTAAAACAGTCTGTGCCGATGGCTACTTGAAGAGAAAACAAACCATAGAGACAAAATTGAGAACTCCTTTATTTTGTCAAGTTTCAATGAGCTACTAGAAACCATGTTGGATTTAGAGTTCCAAATTCATCTCTCTATATAGGAGAGAACAGAGTAAAACCTAAATATAAAACTGCTACTGTGGGCGAACGCTTCAACCTAGAAGAACAAAATTTGGTGAGCCAAGTGGGATTTGTGTACTAATCATTATCACCAAGTATCATCAAGATTGGGTGAAAAAATATTTGCTGGTATTTCGGAAACTCGTTATATCTTAGAAGATTGGCAACCCTGTCAATGCAAGTGCTTTTCCACAGTCTGTGCCTAGGGCTACTTAAAGAGGAAAAAAACCATAGAGACAAAACTGAGAACTCCTTTATTTTGTCAAGTTTCAGAGAGCTACTACAAATCATGTTGGATTTAGAGTTCCAAATTCATCTGTCTATATAGGAGAGATCAGAGGGAATCCTAAAAATATAAAGTGCTATTGTAAACGAACGCTTCAACCTAAAAGAACAAAATTTGATGAGCCGAGTTGGATTTTGTACTTGTAATTACCACCACGTATCATCAAGAATGAGTGAAAAAATATTTGCTGGTATTTCAAAATTTGTAATTTCTTGGAAATTTGGCAACCCCTTTCAATGAAAGTACTTTTCCACAGTCTCTGCTTAGGGCTACTGGAAGAGGAAACAAACGATAGAGACAAAACTGAGAACTCCTTTATTTTGTCAAGTTTCAAAGAGCTACTAGAAACCATGTTGCATTTAGAGTTCCAAATTCATCTATCTATATAGGAGAGAATAGAGGGAAACCTAAATATAAACACTGCTACTGTAGACGAACGCTTCAACCTAGAAGAACAAAATTTGGTGAGCCAAGTGGGATTTGTGTACTGATCATTACCACGAAGTATCATGAAGATTGGGTGAAAAAATATTTGCTGGTATTTTGGAAATACGTTATTTCTAAGAGCTTGGGAACCCCTCTCAATGAGAGTGCTTTTACACAGTCAGGGCCTAGGGCTACTTGAAGAAGAAACAAACCATACAGACAAATCTGAGAACTCCTTTATTTTGTCAAGTTTCAAATAGCTTCTACAAAACATGTTGGATTTAGAGTTCCAAATTCATCTATGTATATAGGAGAGAACAGAATGAAACCTAAATATAAAAACTGCTACTGTAAATGAACGCTTCAACCTAGAAGAACAAAATTTGGTGAGCCAAGTGGGATTTGTGTACTGATCATTACCAAAAGTATCATCAAGATTGGGTGAAAAAATATTTGCTGGTATTTTGGAAACTCTTTATATCTTAGAAGCTTGGACACTCCTCTCAAAGATAGTGCTTTTCCACAGTCTGTGCCTAGGGCTACTTGAAGAGGAGACAAACCACAGAGACAAAACTGAGAACTCCTTTATTTTGTAAAGTTTCAAATATGTACTACAAACCATGTTGGATTTAGAGTTCCAAATTCATCTATCTATATAGGAGAGAAAAGAGTGAAAACTAAAATTAAAAACTACTAATGTAAACGAATGCTTCAACCTAGAAGACCCAAATTTGGTGAGAAAAGTGGGATTTGTGTACTTGTAATTACCACCACGTATCATCAAGATTGGGTGAAAAAATATTTGCTCGTATTTCGGAAACTCGTAATTTCTTGGAAGCTTGGAAACCCCTTTCAATGAAGGTGCTTTTCCAAAGTCTCTGCTTAGGGCTACTTTTAGAGGAAAATAACTATAGAGACAAAACTGAGAACCACTTTATTTTGTCAAGTTTCAAAGAGCTACTACAAACCATGTTGGATTTAGAGTTCCAAATTCATCTATCTATATAGGAGAGAAAAGAGTGAAACCTAAATATATAAACCGCTCCTGTAGACGAACGCTGCAACGTAGTAGATCAAAATTTGGTGAGCCAAGTGGGATTTGTGTACTGATCATTACCACCAAGAATCATCAAGAATGGTTGAAAAAATATTTGCTGGTATTTCGGAAACTTTTTAATTCTTAAAAGCTTGGCAACCCTCTCAATGAAAGTGCTTTTCCACAGTCTGTTCCATGGGCTACTTGAAGAGGAAACAAACCATAGAGACAAACTGAGAACTCCTTTATATTGTCAAGTTTCAAAGAGCTACTACGAACCCAGTTGGATTTAGCGTTCCAAATTCATCTATCTATATAAGAGAGAACAGAGGGAAACCTAAATATAAAAACTGCTACTGTAGACGAACGCTTCAACATAGAAGAACAAAATTTGGTGAGCCAAGTTGGATTTTTGAACTGATCATTACGACCAAGTATCATCAAGATTGGGTGAAAAAATATTTGCTGGTATTTTGGAAACTCATTATATGTTAGAAGCTTGGCCACCCCTCTCAATGCAAGTGCTTTTCCACAGTCTGTGCCTAGGGCTACTTGAAGAGGAAGAAAACCATAGAGACAAAACTGAGAACTCCTTTATTTTTTCAAGTTTCAAAGAGCTACTACAAATCATGTTGGATTTAGAGTTCCAAATTCATCTATCTATATAGGAGAGAACAGAAGGAAACCAAAAATATAACTGCTATTGTAAACGAACGCTTCAACCTAAAAGAACAAATTTGGTGAGCCAAGTGGGATTTGTGTACTTGTAATTACCACCACGTATCATCAAGATTGGGTGAAAATATAATTTGCTGGTATTTCGGAAACTCGTAATTTCATGGAAGCTTGGCAACCCCTTTCAATGAAATTGCTTTTCACAGTCTCTGCTTAGGGCTACTTGAAGAGGAACAAAACCATAGAGACAAAAACTGAGAACTACTTTATTTTGTCAAGTTTCAAAGAGCTACCAGAAACCATGTTGGATTTACAGTTCCAAATTCCACTATCTATATAGGAGAGAACAAAGGGAAACCTAAATATAAAAACTGCTACTGTAGACGAACGCTTCAAATAGAAGAACAAAAATTTGGTGAGATAAGTGGGATTTGTGTACTGATCATTACCACCAAGTATCATCAAGATTGAATGAAAAAATATTTGCTGGTGTTTCGGAAACTCGTTATTTCTTAGAAGCTTGGCAACCTCTCTCAATGATAGCGATTTTATGCAGTCTCTGCCATGGTACTTGAAGACGAAACAAATCAGAGAGACAAAACTGAGAACTCCTTTATGTTGTCAAGTTTCAAAGTACTACTACAACCATGTTAAATTTAGAGTTCCAAGTTCATCTATCTATATAGAGAGAGACAGTGTTAAACCTAAAAATAAAAACTGCTACTGTAAACGAACGCTTCTTCCTAAAAGAACAAAATTTGTGAGCCAAGTGCGATTTGTGTACTTGTAATTACCACCACGTATCATCAAGATTGGTTGAAAAAAATATTTGCTGGTATTTCGGAAACTCGTAATTTCTTGGAAGCTTGGCAACCCGTTTCAATGAAAGTGCTTTTCCACAGCCTCTGCTTAGGGCTACTTGAAGAGGAAACAAACTATAGAGACAAAACTGAGAACTCCTTTATTTTGTCAAGTTCAAGAGCTACTACAAATCATGTTGGATTTAGAGTCCAAATTCATCTATCTATATAGGAGAGAACAGAGTAAAACCTAAATATAAAAACTGCTACTGAAGACGAACGCTTCAACCTAGAAGAACAAAATTTGGTGAGCGAAGTGGATTTGTGTACTGATCATTACCACCAAGTATCATCAAGATTGGGTGAAGAAATATTTGCTGGTATTTCGGAAACTCGTATATCTTAGAAGCTTGGACACCCTCTCAATGATAGTGCTTTTCCACAGTCTGTGCCTAGGCTACTTGAAGAGGAAGAAAACCATAGAGACAAAACTGAGAACTCCTTTATTTTGTAAAGTTTCAAATAGGTACTACAAACCATGTTGGATTTAGAGTTCCAAATTCATCTCTCTATATAGGAGAGAACAGAGGGAAACCTAAAATTAAAAACTACTAATGTAAACGAACGCTTCAAACCTAGAAGACCAAAATTTGTGATACAAGTGGGATTTGTATACTTGTAATTACCACCACGTATCATCAAGTTTGGTTGAAAAAATATTTGCTTGTGTTTCGGAAACTCGTAATTTCTTGGAAGCTTGGCAACCCCTTTCAATGAAAGTGCTTTTCCACAGTCTCTGCTTAGGGCTACTTGAAGAAGAAACAAACTATAGAGACAAAAACTGAGAACTTTTTATTTGTCAAGTCAAAGAGCTACTACAAATCATGTTGGATTTAGAGTTCCAAAATTCATAAATCTATATAGGAGAGAACAGAGTAAAACCTAAATATAAAAACTGCTACTGTAAAACGAACGCTTCAACCTAGAAAATACAAAATTTGGTGAGCGAAGTGGATTTGTGTACTGATCATTACCACCAAGTATCATCAAGATTGGGTGAAAAAATATTTTGCTGGTATTTCGGAAACTCGTTATATCTTAGAAGCTTGACACCCTCTCAATGATAGTGCTTTCCACAGTCTGTTCCTAGGGCTACTTGAAGAGGAAACAAACCATAGAGACAAAACTGAGAACTCCTTTATTTTGTAAGTTTCAAATAGGTACTAAAAACCATGTTGGATTTAGAGTTCCAAATTCATCTCTCTATATAGGAGAGAACAGAGGGAACCTAAAATTAAAACTACTAATGAAACGAACGCTTCAACCTAGAAGACCAAAATTTGGTGATACAAGTGGGATTTGTGTACTTGTAATTACCACCACGTATCATCAAGATTGGGTGAAAAGATATTTGCTCGTATTTCGGAAACACGTAATTTCTTGGAAGCTTGGCAACCCCTTTCAATGAAGGTGCTTTTCCACAGTCTGTGCCTAGGGCTACTTGAAGAGGAAACAAACCATAGAGACAAAATTGAGAACTCCTTTATTTTGTCAAGTTTCAAAGAGCTACTAAAAACCATATTGGATTTAGAGTTCCAAATTCATCTATCTATATAGGAGAGAAAAGAGTGAAGCCTAAATATATAAACCGCTCCTTTAGACGAACGCTGCAACGTAGAAGAACAAAATTTGGTGAGCCAAGTGGGATTTGTGTACTGATCATTACCACCAAGAATCATCAAGAATGGGTGAAAAAATATTTGCTGGTATTTCGGGAACTTGTTAATTCTTAAAAGCTTGGCAATCCTCTCAATGAAAGTTCTTTTCCACAGTCTGTTCCAGGGCTACTTGAAGAGGAAACAAACCATAGAGACAAACTGAGAACTCCTTTATATTGTCAAGTTTCAAAGAGCTACTACGAACCCGGTTGGATTTAGAGTTCCAAATTCATCTATCTATATAAGAGAGAACAGAGGGAAACCTAAATATAAAAACTGCTACTGTAGACGAACGCTTCAACATAGAAGAACAAAATTTGGTGAGCCAAGTTGGATTTTTGAACTGATCATTACCACGAAGTATCATCAAGATTGGGTGAAAAAATATTTGCTGGTATTTCGGAAACTCGTTATTTCTTCGAAGTTTGGCAACCCATCTCAATGAAAGTGCTTTTCCACAGTCTGTGCCAAGGGCTACTTGAAGAGGAACAAACCATAGAGACAAAACTGAGAACTCCTTTATTTTGTCAAGTATCAAAGAGCTACTACAAATCATGTTGGATTTAGAGTTCCAAATTCATCTATTTATATAGCAGAGAACAGAGGGAAACCTGAATATAAAAACTGCTACTGTAGAGGAACGTTTCAACCTAGAAGAACAAAATTTGGTGAGCCAAGTGGGATTTGTGTACTGATCATTACGACCAAGTATCATCAAGATTGGGTGAAAAAATATTTGCTGGTATTTCGGAAACTCGTTATTTCTTAGAAGCTTGGCAACCCCTCTCAATGAAAGTGCTTTTCCAAATTCTGTGCCCTAGGGCTACTTGAAGAGAAAACAAACCAAAGAGAAAAAACTGAGAACAACTTTTTTTTGTCAAGTTTCAAAGAGCTACTACAAACCATGTTGGATTAAGAGTTCCAAATTCATTTATCTATGTAGGAGAGAACAGAGTAAAACCTAAATATAAAAACTGCTACTGTGGACGAACGCTTCAACCTAGAAGAACAAAATTTGGTGAGGCAAGTGGGATTTGTGTACTGATCATTACCACCAAGTATCATCAAGATTGGGTGAAAAAATATTTGCTGGTATTTCGGAAACTCGTTATATGTTAGAACCTTGGCCACCCCTCTCAATGCAAGTGCTTTTCCACAGTCTGTGCCTAGGGCTACTTGAAGAGGAAAAAAACCATAGAGACAAAACTGAGAACTCCTTTATTTTTTCAAGTTTCAAAGAGCTACTACAAATCATGTTGGATTTAGAGTTCAAAATTCATCTATCTATATAGGAGAGAACAGATGGAAACCAAAAATATAAACTGCTATTGTAAACGAACGCTTCAACCTAAAAGAACAAAATTTGGTGAGCCAAGTGGGATTTGTGTACTTGTAATTACCACCACGTATCATCAAGATTGGGTGAAAATATATTTGCTGGTATTTCGGAAACTCGTAATTTCATGGAAGCTTGGCAACCCCTTTCAATGAAAGTGCTTTTCCACAGTCTCTTCTTAGGGCTACTTGAAGAGGAACGAAACCATAGAGAGAAAACTGAGAACTACTTTATTTTGTCAAGTTTCAAAGAGCTACCAGAAACCATGTTGGATTTACAGTTCAAAATTCAACTATCTATATAGGAGAGAACAAAGGGAAACCTAAATATAAAAACTGCTACTTTAGACGAACGCTTCAATATAGAAGAACAAAATTTGGTGAGATGCGTGGGATTTGTGTACTGATCATTACCACCAAGTATCATCAAGATTGAATGAAAAAATATTTGCTGGTATTTCGGAAACTCGTTATTTCTTAGAAGCTTGGCAACCCCTCTCAATGATAGCGATTTTATGCAGTCTCTGCATAGGGCTACTTGAAGACGAAACAAATCAGAGAGACAAACTGAGAACTCTTTATATTGTCAAGTTTCAAAGAGCTACTAAGAACCCTGTTGGATTTAGCTTTCCAAATTCATCTATCTATATAGGAGAGAACAGAGTGAAACCTAAATATAATAACTGCTACAGTAGACGAACGCTTAAACCTAGAAGAAGGAAATTTGGTGAGCCAAGTTGGATTTGTGAACTGATCACTACCACCAAGTATCATCAAGATTGGTTAAAAAAATATTTGCTGGTATTTCGAAAACTCATTATTTCTTAGAAGCTTGGAAACCCCTCTCAATGAAAGTGCTTTTCCACAGTCTGTGCCTTGGGTGTACTTGAAGAGGAAACAAACCATAGAGACAAAACTGAGAACTCCTTTTTTTTGTCAAGTTTCAAAGAGCTACTACAAACCATCTTGGATTTAGAGTTCCAAATTCATCTATCTATATAGGAGAGAACAGAGAAAAACCTAAATATAAAAACTGCTCCTGTAGACGAACGCTTCAACTTAGAAGAACAAAATTTGGTGAACCAAGTGGGATTTCAATACTGATCATTAACACCAAGTATCATCAAGATTGGGTGAAAAAATAATTGCTGGTATTTCGGAAACTCCTTATTTCTTAGAAGCTTGGCAACTCCTCTCAATGAAAGCGCTTTTCCACAGTCTGTGCCTAGGGCTACTTGAAGAGGAAAAAAAAAACATAGAGACAAAACTGAGAACTCCTTTATTTTCTCAAGTTTCAAAGAACTACTACAAACCATGTTGGATTTACAGTTCCAAATTCATCTATTTATATAGGAGAGAACAGAGGAAAACCTAAATATAAAAATTGCTACTGTAGACGAACGCTTCAACATAGAAGAACAAAATTTGGTGAGCCAAGTGGGATTTGTGTACTGATCATAACCAGCAAAAATCATCAAGGTTGGGTGAAAAAATATTTGCTGGTATTTTGGAAACTAGTTAATTCTTAGAAGCTTGGCAACCCCTCTCAATGAAAGTGCTTTTCCACAGTCTTTGCCTAGGGCTACTTGAAGAGGAAACAAACCATAGAGACAAAACTGAGAACTCCTTAATATTCTCAAGATTCATAGAGCTACTAGAAACCTAGTTGGATTTAGAGTTCCAAATTCATCTATTTATATAGGAGAGAACAAAGTGAAACCTAAATATAAATACGGATACAGTAGACGCATGTTTCAACCTAGGAGAACAAAATTTGGTGAGCCAATTGAGATTTGTGTACTTGTCATTACCATAACGTATCATCAAGATTGGGTGAAAAAATATTTGCTGGTATTTCAGAAAAACGTTATTTCTTGGAAGCTTGGCAACCCCTTTCAATGAAAGTGCTTTTCCACAGTCTGTGCCTAGGGCTACTTGAAGAGGAAACAAACCATAGAGACAAAACAGAGAACTCTTTTATTTTGTCAAGTTTCATAGAATTACTACAATCCATGTTGGGTTTAGAGTTCCAAATTTATCTATCTATATAGGAGAGAACAGAGTGAAACCTAAAAAAAAAACTGCTACTGTAAACGAACGCTTCAACCTAGAAGAACAAAATATGGTGAGCCAAGTGGGATTTGTGTACTGGTAATTACCACCACGTATCATGAAAATTGGGTGAAAAAATATTTGCTGGAATTTCGGAAACCCGTAATTTCTTGGAAGCTTGGCAACCCCTTTAATGAAAGTGCTTTTCCACAGTCTCTCTTAGGGCTACATGAAGAGGAACCAAACCATAGAGACAAAACTGAGAACTACTTTATTTTGTCAAGTTTCAAAGAGCTACTACAAACCATGTTGATTTAGAGTTCCAAATTCATCTATCTATATAGGAGAGAACAGAGTAAAACCTAAATATAAAAACTGCTACTGTGGACGAAGGCTTCAACCTAGAAGAACAAAATTTGGTGATCCAAGTGGGATTTGTGTACTCTCATTACCACCAAGTATCATCAAGATTGGGTGAAAAAATATTTCCTGGTATTTCGGAAACTCGTTATATCTTAGAAGCTTGGCAAGCCCTCTCAATGCAGGTGCTTTTCCACAGTCAGTGCCTAGGGCTATTTGAAGAGGAAAAAAAACATAGAGACAAAACTGAGAACTCCTTTATTTTGTCAAGTTTCAAAGAGCTACTACAAATCATGTTGGATTAAGAGTTCCAAATTCATCTATCTATATAGGAAAGAACAGAGTTAAACCGAAAAATAAAAACTGCTACTGTAAACGAACGCTTCAACCTAGAAGAACAAAATTTGGTGAGCCAAGTGCGATTTGTGTACTTGTAATTACCACCACGTATCATCAAGATTGGGTGAAAAAATATTTGCTGGTATTTCGGAAACTCGTAATTTCTTGGAAGCTTGGCAACCCCTTTCAATGAAGGTGCTTTTCAACAGTCTATGCTTAGGGCTACTTGAAGAGGAAACAAAGTATAGAGACAAAACTGAGAACTCCTTTATTTTGTCAAGCTTCAAAGAGCTACTACAAACCATGTTGGATTCAGAGTTACAAATTCATCTATCCATATAGGAGAGAACAGAGGGAAACCTAAATATAAAAGCTGCTACTGAAGACGAATGCTTCAACCTAGAAGAACAAAATTTGGTGAGCCAAGTGGGAATTGTGTACTGATCATTACCACCAAGTATCATCAAGATTTGGTGAAAAAATATTTGCTGGTATTTCGGAAACTCGTAATTTCTTGGATGCTTGGCAACCCCTTTCAATGAAAGTGCTTTTCCACAGTCTCTGCTTAGGGCCACTTGAGGAGGAAACAAACCATAGAGACTAAACGGAGAACTACTTTATTTTGTCAGGTTTCAAAGAGCAACTACAAACCATGTTGAATTTAGAGTTTCCAAATTCATCTATCTATATAGGAGAGAACAGAGTGAAACCTAAAAATAAAAACTGCTACTGTAAATGAACGCTTCAACCTAGAAGAACAAAATTTGGTGATTCAATTGGGATTTGTGTACCTGTCATTACCACCAAGTATCCTCAAGATTGGGTGAAAAAATATTTGCTGGTATTTCGGAAACTCGTTATTTCTTAGAAGCTTGGCAACCCCTCTCAATGAAAATGCTTTTACACAGTCTGTGCCTAGGGCTACTAGAAGAGGAAGAAAACCATAGAGACAAAACAGAGAACTCTTTTATTTTGTCAAGTTTCATAGAATTACTACAATCCATGTTGGATTTAGAGTCCAAATTTATCTATCTATATAGGAGAGAACAGAGTGAAACCTAAAAAAAAAAAAAACTGCTACTGTAAATGAACGCTTCAACCTAGAAGAACAAAATATGGTGAGCCAAGTGGGATTTGTGTACTGATCATTACCACCAAGTATCATCAAGATTGGGTGAAGAAATATTTGCTGATATTTCGGAAACCCGTAATTTCTTGGAAGCTTGGCAACCATTTAATGAAAGTGCTTTTCCCACATCTCTGCTTAGGGCTACTTGAAGAGGAAACAAACCATAGAGACAAAACTGAGAACTACTTTATTTGTCAAGTTTCAAAGAGCTACTACAAACCATGTTCGATTTAGAGTTCCAAATTCATCTATCTGTATAGGAGAGAACAGAGTGAAACCTAAATATAAAAACTCCTACTGTGGAAGAACGCTTCAACCTAGAAGAACAAAATTTGGTGAGCCAAGTGTGATTTGTGTACTGATCATTACCACCAAGTATCATCAAGATTGGGTGAAAAAGTATTTGCTGGTATTTCGGAACTCGTTATATCTTAGAAGCTTGGTAGCCCCTCTCAATGCAAGTGCTTTTCCACAGTCTGTGCCTAGGGATACTTGAAGAGGAAAAAAACCATAGAGACAAAACTGAGAACTCCTTTATTTTGTCAAGCTTCAAAGAGCTTCTACAAACCATGTTGGATTCAGAGTTACAAATTCATCTATCTATATAGGAGAGAACAGAGGGAAACCTAAATATAAAAGCTGCTACTGGAGACGAACGCTTCAACCTAGAAGAACAAAATTTGGTGAGCCAAGTGGGAAATTGTGTACTGTCATTACCACCAAGTATCATCAAGATTTGGTGAAAAAATATTTGCTGGTATTTCGGAAACTCGTAATTTCTTGGATGCTTGGCAACCACTTTCAATGAAAGTGCTTTTCCACAGTCTCTGCTTAGGGCCACTTGAAGAGGAAAGAAACCATAGAGACTAACGGAGAACTACTTTATTTTGTCAGGTTTCAAAGAGCAACTACAAACCATGTTGGATTTAGAGTTCCAAATTCATCTATCTATATAGGAGAGAACAGAGTGAAACCTAAAAATAAATACTGCTACTGTAAACGAACGCTTCAACCTAGAAGAACAAAATTTGGTGATTTCAATTGGGATTTGTGTACCTGTCATTACCACCAGTATCATCAAGATTGGGTGAAAAAATATTTGCTGGTATTTCGGAAACTCGTTATTTCTTTTAGAAGCTTGGAAACCCCTCTCAATGAAAATGCTTTTCCACAGTCTGTGCCTAGGGCTAATTGAAGAGGAAACAAACCATAGAGACAAACAGAGAACTCCTTTATTTTGTCAAGTTTCATAGAATTACTACAATCCATGTTGAATTTAGAGTTCCAAATTTATCTATCTATAATAGGAGAGAACAGAGTGAAACCTTAAAAATAAACTGCTACTGTAAACGAACGCTTCAACCTAGAACAACAAAATATGGTGAGCCAAGTGGGATTTGTGTACTGGTAATTACCACCACGTATCATCAAAATTGGGTGAAAAAATATTTGCTGGTATTTCGGAAACCCGTAATTTCTTGGAAGCTTGGCAACCCCTATCAATGAAAGTGCTTTTCCACAGTCTCTGCATAGGGCTACTTGAAGAGGAAACAAACCATAGAGACAAAACTGAGAAACTACTTTATTTTGTCAAGTTTCAAAGAGCTACTACAAACCATGTTGGATTTAGAGTTACAAATTCATCTATCTATGTAGGAGAGAAAAGAGTGAAACCTAAATATATAAACCGCTCCTGTAGAAGAACGCTGCAACCTAGTAGAACAAAATTTGGTTAGCCAAGTGGGATTTGTGTACTGATCATTAACACCAAGTATCATCAAGATTGGATGAAAAAATATTTGCTGGTATTTCGGAAACTCGTTATTTCTTAGAAGCTTGGCAAACCCCTCGCAATGAAAGTGCTTTTCCACAGTCTGTGCCCTAGGGCTACTTGAAGAGAAAACAAACCATAGAGACAAAACTGAGAACAACTTTTTTTTGTCAAATTACAAAGAGCTACTACAAACCATGTTGATTTAGAGTTCCAAATTAATCTATCTATATAGGAGAGAACAGAGTAAAACCTAAATATAAAAACTGCTACTGTGGACGATCGCTTCAACCTAGAAGAACAAAATTTGGTGATCCAAGTGGGATTTGTGTACTGTCATTACCACCAAGTATCATCAAGTTTGGGTGAAAAAATATTTCCTGGTATTTCGGAAACTCGTTATATCTTAGAAGCTTGGCAAGCCTCTCAATGCAGGTACTTTTCCACAGTCAGTGCCTAGGGCTACTTGAAGAGGAAAAAAACCATAGAGACAAAACTGGGAACTCCTTTATTTTGTCTAGTTTCAAAGAGCTACAACAAATCATGTTGGATTTAGAGTTCCAAATTCATCTATCTATATAGGAGAGAACAGAGTTAAAGCGAAAAATAAAAACTGCTACTGTAAACGAACGCTTCAACCTAGAAGAACAAAATTTGGTGAGCCAAGTGCGATTTGTGTACTTGTAATTACCACCATGTATCATCAAGATTCGGTGAAAAAATATTTGCTGGTATTTCGGAAACTCGTAATTTCTTGGAAGCTTGGCAACCCCTTTCAATGAAAGTGCTTTTCCACAGTCTCTGCTTAGGGCTACTTGAAGAGGAAACAAAGTATAGAGACAAAACTGAGAACTCCTTTATTTTGTCAAGCTTCAAAGAGCTACTACAAACCATGTTGGATTCAGAGTTACAAATTCATCTATCCATATAGGAGAGAACAGAGGGAAACCTAAATATAAAAGCTGCTACTGAAGACGAACGCTTCAACCTAGAAGAACAAAATTTGGTGAGCCAAGTGGGAATTGTGTACTGATCATTACCACCAAGTATCATCAAGATTTGGTGAAAAAATATTGCTGGTATTTCGGAAACTCGTAATTTCTTGGATGCTTGGCAAACCTTTCAATGAAAGTGCTTTTCCACAGTCTCTGCTTAGGGCCACTTGAAGAGGAAACAAACCGTAGAGACTAAACGGAGAACTAGTTTATTTTGTCAGTTTCAAAGAGCAACTACAAACCATGTTGGATTTAGAGTTCCAAATTTATCTATCTATATAGGAGAGAACAGAGTGAAACCTAAAAAAAAAACTGCTACTGTAAACGAACGCTTCAACCTAGAAGAACAAAATATGGTGAGCCAAGTGGGATTTGTGTACTGGTAATTACCACACGTATCATCAAAATTGGGTGAAAAAATATTTGCTGGAATTTCGGAAACCCGTAATTTCTTGGAAGCTTGGCAACCCCTTTAATGAAAGTGCTTTTCCACAGTCTCTCTTAGGGCTACATGAAGAGGAACCAAACCATAGAGACAAAACTGAGAACTACTTTATTTGTCAAGTTTCAAAGAGCTACTACAAACCATGTTGGATTTAGAGTTACAAATTCATCTATCTATATAGGAGAGAACAGAGGGAAACCTAAATATAAAAGCTGATACTGAGACGAACGCTTCAACCTAGAAGAACAAAATTTGGTGAGCCAAGTGGGAATTGTGTACTGATCATTACCACCAAGTATCATCAAGATTTGGTGAAAAAATATTTGCTGGTATTTCGGAAACTTGTAATTCTTGGATGCTTGGCAACCCCTTTCAATGAAAGTGCTTTTCCACAGTCTCTGCTTATGGGCCACTTGAAGAGGGAAACAAACCATAGAGACTAAACGGAGAACTAATTTATTTTGTCAGGTTTCAAAAAGAGCAACTACAAACCATGTTGGATTAGAGTTCCAAATTCATCATATCTATATAGGAGAGAACAGAGTGAAACCTAAAAATAAAAACTGCTACTGTAAACGAACGCTTCAACCTAGAAGAACAAAATTTGGTGATTCAATTGGGATTTGTGTACCTGTCATTACCACCAAGTATCATCAAGATTGGGTGAAAAAATATTTGCTGGTATTTCGGAAACTCGTTATTTCTTAGAAGCTTGGCAACCCCTCTCAATGAAAATGCTTTTCCACAGTCTGTGCCTAGGGCTAATTGAAGAGGAAACAAACCATAGAGACAAAACAGAGAACTCCTTTATTTTGTCAAGTTTCATAGAATTACTACAATCCATGTTGGATTTAGAGTTCCAAATTTATCTATCTATATAGGAGAGAACAGAGTGAAACCTTAAAAATAAACTGCTACTGTAAACGAACGCTTCAACCTAGAACAACAAAATATGGTGAGCCAAGTGGGATTTGTGTACTGGTAATTACCACCATGTATCATCAAAATTGGGTGAAAAAATATTTGCTGGTATTTCGGAAACCCGTAATTTCTTGGAAGCTTGGCAACGCCTATCAATGAAAGTGCTTTTCACAGTCTCTGCTTAGGGCTACTTGAAGAGGAAACAAACCATAGAGACAAAACTGAGAACTACTTTATTTTGTCAAGTTTCAAAGAAGCTACTACAAACCATGTTGGATTTAGAGTTCCAAATTCATCTATCTATGTAGGAGAGAAAAGAGTGAAACCTAAATATATAAACCGCTCCTGTAGACGAACGCTGCAACCTAGTAGAACAAAATTTGGTTAGCCATGTGGGATTTGTGTACTGATCATTACCACCAAGTATCATCAAGATTGGATGAAAAAATATTTGCTGGTATTTCGGAAACTCGTTATTTCTTAGAAGCTTGGCAACCCCTCTCAATGAAAGTGCTTTTCCACAGTCTGTGCCCTAGGGCTACTTGAAGAGAAAACAAACCATAGAGACAAAACTGAGAACAACTTTTTTTTGTCAAGTTTCAAAGAGCTACTACAAACCATGTTGATTTAGAGTTCCAAATTCATCTATCTATATAGGAGAGAACAGAGTAAAACCTAAATATAAAAACTGCTACTGTGGACGAAGGCTTCAACCTAGAAGAACAAAATTTGGTGATCCAAGTGGGATTTGTGTACTCTCATTACCACCAAGTATCATCAAGATTGGGTGAAAAAATATTTCCTGGTATTTCGGAAACTCGTTATATCTTAGAAGCTTGGCAAGCCCTCTCAATGCAGGTGCTTTTCCACAGTCAGTGCCTTACGGCTACTTGAAGAGGAAAAAAAACATAGAGACAAAACTGAGAACTCCTTTATTTTGTCAAGTTTCAAAGAGCTACTACAAATCATGTTGGATTAAGAGTTCCAAATTCATCTATCTATATAGGAGAGAACAGAGTTAAACCGAAAAATGAAAACTGCTACTGTAAACGAACGCTTCAACCTAGAAGAACAAAATTTGGTGAGCCAAGTGCGATTTGTGTACTTGTAATTACCACCACGTATCATCAAGATTGGGTGAAAAAATATTTGCTGGTATTTCGGAAACTCGTAATTTCTTGGAAGCTTGGCAACCCCTTTCAATGAAGGTGCATTTCCACAGTCTCTGCTTAGGGCTACTTGAAGAGGAAACAAAGTATAGAGACAAAACTGAGAACTACTTTATTTTGTCAGGTTTCAAAGAGCAACTACAAACCATGTTGGATTTAGAGTTCCAAATTCATCTATCTATATAGGAGAGAACAGAGTGAAACCTAAAAATAAAAACTGCTACTGTAAATGAACGCTTCAACCTAGAAGAACAAAATTTGGTGATTCAATTGGGATTTGTGTACCTGTCATTACCACCAAGTATCATCAAGATTGGGTGAAAAAATATTTGCTGGTATTTCGGAAACTCGTTATTTCTTAGAAGCTTGGCAACCCCTCTCAATGAAAATGCTTTTCCACAGTCTGTGCCTAGGGCTACTAGAAGAGGAAGAAAACCATAGAGACAAAACAGAGAACTCTTTTATTTTGTCAAGTTTCTTAGAATTACTACAATCCATGTTGGATTTAGAGTTCCAAATTTATCTATCTATATAGGAGAGAACAGAGTGAAACCTAAAAAAAAAACTGCTACTGTAAACGAACGCTTCAACCTAGAAGAACAAAATATGGTGAGCCAAGTGGGATTTGTGTACTGATCATTACCACCAAGTATCATCAAGATTGGGTGAAGAAATATTTGCTGGTATTTCGGAAACCCGTAATTTCTTGGAAGCTTGGCAACCAATTAATGAAAGTGCTTTTCCACATCTCTGCTTAGGGCTACTTGAAGAGGAAACAAACCATAGAGACAAAACTGAGAACTACTTTATTTTGTCAAGTTTCAAAGAGCTACTACAAACCATGTTCGATTTAGAGTTCCAAATTCATCTATCTGTATAGGAGAGAACAGAGTGAAACCTAAATATAAAAACTCCTACTGTGGAAGAACGCTTCAACCTAGAAGAACAAAATTTGGGGAGCCAAGTGTGATTTGTGTACTGATCATTACCACCAAGTATCATCAAGATTGGGTGAAAAACTATTTGCTGGTATTTCGGAAACTCGTTATATCTTAGAAGCTTGGTAGCCCCTCTCAATGCAAGTGCTTTTCCACAGTCTGTGCCTAGGGCTACTTGAAGAGGAAAAAAACCATAGAGACAAAACTGAGAACTCCTTTATTTTGTCAAGCTTCAAAGAGCTACTACAAACCATGTTGGATTCAGAGTTACAAATTCATCTATCTATATAGGAGAGAACAGAGGGAAACCTAAATATAAAAGCTGCTACTGGAGACGAACGCTTCAACCTAGAAGAACAAAATTTGGTGAGCCAAGTGGGAATTGTGTACTGATCATTACCACCAAGTATCATCAAGATTTGGAGAAAAAATATTTGCTGGTATTTCGGAAACTCGTAATTTCTTGGATGCTTGGCAACCCCTTTCAATGAAAGTGCTTTTCCACAGTCTCTGCTTAGGGCCACTTGAAGAGGAAAGAAACCATAGAGAGTAAACGGAGAACTACTTTATTTTGTCAGGTTTCAAAGAGCAACTACAAACCATGTTGGATTTAGAGTTCCAAATTCATCTATCTATATAGGAGAGAACAGAGTGAAACCTAAAAATAAATACTGCTACTGTAAACGAACGCTTCAACCTAGAAGAACAAAATTTGGTGATTCAATTGGGATTTGTGTACCTGTCATTACCACCAAGTATCATCAAGATTGGGTGAAAAAATATTTGCTGGTATTTCGGAAACTCGTTATTTCTTAGAAGCTTGGAAACCCCTCTCATTGAAAATGCTTTTCCACAGTCTGTGCCTAGGGCTAATTGAAGAGGAAACAAACCATAGAGACAAAACAGAGAACTCCTTTATTTTGTCAAGTTTCATAGAATTACTACAATCCATGTTGAATTTAGAGTTCCAAATTTATCTATCTATATAGGAGAGAACAGAGTGAAACCTTAAAAATAAACTGCTACTGTAAACGAACGCTTCAACCTAGAACAACAAAATATGGTGAACCAAGTGGGATTTGTGTACTGGTAATTACCACCACGTATCATCAAAATTGGGTGAAAAAATATTTGCTGGTATTTTGGAAACCCGTAATTTCTTGGAAGCTTGGCAACCCCTTTCAATGAAAGTGCTTTTCCACAGTCTCTGCATAGGGCTACTTGAAGAGGAAACAAACCATAGAGACAAAACTGAGAACTACTTTATTTTGTCAAGTTTCAAAGAGCTACTACAAACCATGTTGGATTTAGAGTTCCAAATTCATCTATCTATGTAGGAGAGAAAAGAGTGAAACCTAAATATATAAACCGCTCCTGTAGACGAACGCTGCAACCTAGTAGAACAAAATTTGGTTATCCAAGTGGGATTTGTGTACTGATCATTACACCAAGTATCATCACGATTGGATGAAAAAATATTTGCTGGTATTTCAGAAACTCGTTATTTCTTAGAAGCTTGGCAACCCCTCTCAATGAAAGTGCTTTTCCACAGTCTGTGCCCTAGGGCTTCTTGAAGAGAAAAAAAACCATAGAGACAAAACTGAGAACAACTTTTTTTTGTCAAGTTTCAAAGAGCTACTACAAACCATGTTGATTTAGAGTTCCAAATTCATCTATCTATATAGGAGAGAACAGAGTAAAACCTAAATATAAAAACTGCTACTGTGGACAAACGCTTCAACCTAGAAGAACAAAATTTGGTGATCCAAGTGGGATTTGTGTACTCTCATTACCACCAAGTATCATCAAGATTGGGTGAAAAAAATATTTCCTGGTATTTCGGAAACTCGTTATATCTTAGAAGCTTGGCAAGCCCTCTCAATGCAGGTGCTTCTCCACAGTCAGTGCCTAGGGCTACTTGAAGGAGGAAAAAAAACATTGAGACAAAACTGAGAACTCCTTTATTTTGTCAAGTTTCAAAGAGCTACTACAAATCATGTTGGATTAAGAGTTTCAAATTCATCTATCTATATAGGAGAGAACAGAGTTAAACCAAAAAATAAAAACTGCTACTGTAAACGAACGCTTCAACCTAGAAGAACAAAATTTGGTGAGCCAAGTGCGATTTGTGTACTTGTAATTACCACCACGTATCATCAAGATTGGGTGAAAAAATATTTGCTGGCATTTCGGAAACTCGTAATTTCTTGGAAGCTTGGCAACCCCTTTCAATGAACGTGCTTTTCCACAGTCTCTGCTTAGGGCTACTTGAAGAGGAAACAAAGTATAGAGACAAAACTGAGAACTCCTTTATTTTGTCATGCTTCAAAGAGCTACTACAAACCATGTTGGATTCAGAGTTACAAATTCATCTTATCAATATAGGAGAGAACAGAGGGAAACCTAAATATAAAAGCTGCTACTGAAGACGAACGCTTCAACCTAGAAGAACAAAATTTGGTGAGCCAAGTGGGAATTGTGTACTGATCATTACCACCAAGTATCATCAAGATTTGGTGAAAAAATATTTGCTGGTATTTCAGAAACTCGTAATTTCTTGGATGCTTGGCAACCCCTTTCAATGAAAGTGCTTTTCCACAGTCTCTGCTTAGGGCCAATTGAGGAGGAAACAAACCATAGAGACTAAACGGAGAACTACTTTATTTTGTCAGGTTTCAAAGAGCAACTACAAACCATGTTGGATTTAGAGTTTCAAATTCATCTATCTATATAGGAGAGAACAGAGTGAAACCTAAAAATAAAAACTGCTACTGTAAACGAACGCTTCAACCTAGAAGAACAAAATTTGGTGATTCAATTGGGATTTGTGTACCTGTCATTACCACCAAGTATCATCAAGATTGGGTGAAAAAATATTTGCTGGTATTTCGGAAACTCGTTATTTCTTAAAAGCTTGGCAATCCCTCTCAATGAAAATGCTTTTCCAAAGTCTGTGCCTAGGGCTACTTGAAGAGGAAACAAACCATAGAGACAAAACAGAGAACTCTTTTATTTTGTCAAGTTTCATAGAATTACTACAATCCATGTTGGATTTAGAGTTCCAAATTTATCTATCTATATAGGAGAGAACAGAGTGAAACCTAAAAAAAAAACTGCTACTGTAAACGAACGCTTCAACTTAGAAGAACAAAATATGGTGAGCCAAGTGGGATTTGTGTATGGATCATTACCACCAAGTATCATCAAGATTGGGTGAAGAAATATTTGCTGGTATTTCGGAAACCCGTAATTTGTTGGAAGCTTGGCAACCCCTTTAATGAAAGTGCTTTTCCACAGTCTCTGCTTAGGGCTACTTGAAGAGGAAACAAACCATAGAGACAAAACTGAGAACTACTTTATTTTGTCAAGTTACAAAGAGCTACTAGAAACCATGTTCGATTTAGAGTTCCAAATTCATCTATCTATATAGGAGAGAACAGAGTGAAACCTAAATATAAAAACTCCTACTGTGGACGAACGCTTCAACCTAGAAGAACAAAATTTGGTGAGCTAAGTGGGATTGGTGTACTGATCATTACCACCAAGTATCATCAAGATTGGGTGAAGAAATATTTGCTGGTATTTCGGAAACCCGTAATTTCTTGGAAGCTTGGCAACCCCTTTAATGAAAGTTCTTTTCCACAGTCTCTGCTTAGGGCTACTTGAAGAGGAAACAAACCATAGAGACAAAACTGAGAACTACTTTATTTTGTCAAGTTTCAAAGAGCTACTACAAACCATGTTCGATTTAGAGTTCCAAATTCATCTATCTATATAGGAGAGAACAGAGTGAAACCTAAATATAAAAACTCCTACTGTGGACGAACGCCTCAACCTAGAAGAACAAAATTTGGTGAGCCAAGTGGGATTTGTGTACTGATCATTACCACCAAGTATCATCAAGATTGGTTGAAAAACTATTGGCTGGTATTTCGGAAACTCGTTATAACTTAGAAGTTTGGTAGCCCCTCTCAATGCAAGTGCTTTTCCACAGTCTGTGCCTAGGGCTACTTGAAGAGGAAAAAAACCATAGAGACAAAACTGAGAACTCCTTTATTTTGTCAAGCTTCAAAGAGCTACTACAAACCATGTTGGATTCAGAGTTACAAATTCATCTATCCATATAGGAGAGAACAGAGGGAAACCTAAATATAAAAGCTGCTACTGAAGACGAACGCTTCAACCTAGAAGAGCAAAATTTGGTGAGCCAAGTGGGAATTGTGTACTGATCATTACCACCAAGTATTATCAAGATTTGGTGAAAAAATATTTGCTGGTATTTCGGAAACTCGTAATTTCTTGGATGCTTGGCAACCCCTTTCAATGAAAGTGCTTTTCCACAGTCTCTGCTTAGGGCCACTTGAAGAGGAAAGAAACCATAGAGACTAAACGGAGAACTACTTTATTTTGTCAGGTTTCAAAGAGCAACTACAAACCATGTTGGATTTAGAGTTCCAAATTCATCTATCTATATAGGAGAGAACAGAGTGAAACCTAAAAATAAATACTGCTACTGTAAACGAACGCTTCAACCTAGAAGAACAAAATTTGGTGATTCAATTGGGATTTGTGTACCTGTCATTACCACCAAGTATCATCAAGATTGGGTGAAAAAATATTTGCTGGTATTTCGGAAACTCGTTATTTCTTAGAAGCTTGGAAACCCCTCTCAATGAAAATGCTTTTCCACAGTCTGTGCCTAGGGCTAATTGAAGAGGAAACAAACCATAGAGACAAAACAGAGAACTCCTTTATTTTGTAAAGTTTCATAGAATTACTACAATCCATGTTGAATTTAGAGTTCCAAATTTATCTATCTATATAGGAGAGAACAGAGTGAAACCTTAAAAATAAACTGCTACTGTAAACGAACGCTTCAACCTAGAACAACAAAATATGGTGAACCAAGTGGGATTTGTGTACTGGTAATTACCACCACGTATCATCAAAATTGGGTGAAAAAATATTTGCTGGTATTTTGGAAACCCGTAATTTCTTGGAAGCTTGGCAACCCCTTTCAATGAAAGTGCTTTTCCACAGTCTCTGCATAGGGCTACTTGAAGAGGAAACAAACCATAGAGACAAAACTGAGAACTACTTTATTTTGTCAAGTTTCAAAGAGCTACTACAAACCATGTTGGATTTAGAGTTCCAAATTCATCTATCTATGTAGGAGAGAAAAGAGTGAAACCTAAATATATAAACCGCTCCTGTAGACGAACGCTGCAACCTAGTAGAACAAAATTTGGTTATCCAAGTGGGATTTGTGTACTGATCATTACACCAAGTATCATCACGATTGGATGAAAAAATATTTGCTGGTATTTCAGAAACTCGTTATTTCTTAGAAGCTTGGCAACCCCTCTCAATGAAAGTGCTTTTCCACAGTCTGTGCCCTAGGGCTTCTTGAAGAGAAAAAAAACCATAGAGACAAAACTGAGAACAACTTTTTTTTGTCAAGTTTCAAAGAGCTACTACAAACCATGTTGATTTAGAGTTCCAAATTCATCTATCTATATAGGAGAGAACAGAGTAAAACCTAAATATAAAAACTGCTACTGTGGACAAACGCTTCAACCTAGAAGAACAAAATTTGGTGATCCAAGTGGGATTTGTGTACTCTCATTACCACCAAGTATCATCAAGATTGGGTGAAAAAATATTTCCTGGTATTTCGGAAACTCGTTATATCTTAGAAGCTTGGCAAGCCCTCTCAATGCAGGTGCTTCTCCACAGTCAGTGCCTAGGGCTACTTGAAGAGGAAAAAAAACATTGAGACAAAACTGAGAACTCCTTTATTTTGTCAAGTTTCAAAGAGCTACTACAAATCATGTTGGATTAAGAGTTTCAAATTCATCTATCTATATAGGAGAGAACAGAGTTAAACCGAAAAATAAAAACTGCTACTGTAAACGAACGCTTCAATCTAGAAGAACAAAATTTGGTGAGCCAAGTGCGATTTGTGTACTTGTAATTACCACCACGTATCATCAAGATTGGGTGAAAAGATATTTGCTGGCATTTCGGAAACTCGTAATTTCTTGGAAGCTTGGCAACCCCTTTCAATGAACGTGCTTTTCCACAGTCTCTGCTTAGGGCTACTTGAAGAGGAAACAAAGTATAGAGACAAAACTGAGAACTCCTTTATTTTGTCATGCTTCAAAGAGCTACTACAAACCATGTTGGATTCAGAGTTACAAATTCATCTATCAATATAGGAGAGAACAGAGGGAAACCTAAATATAAAAGCTGCTACTGAAGACGAACGCTTCAACCTAGAAGAACAAAATTTGGTGAGCCAAGTGGGAATTGTGTACTGATCATTACCACCAAGTATCATCAAGATTGGGTCAAGAAATATTTGCTGGTATTTCGGAAACTCGTAATTTCTTGGAAGCTTGGCAACCCCTTTCAATGAAAGTGCTTTTCCACAGTCTCTGTTTAGGGCTACTTGAAGAGGAAACAAACCATAGAGACAAAACTGAGAACTACTTTATTTTGTCAAGTTTCAAAGAGCTAATACAAACCATGTTGGATTTAGAGTTCCAAATCCATCTATCTATATAGGAGAGAACAGAGTGAAACCTAAAAATAAAAACTGCTACTGTAAACGAACGCTTCAACCTAGAAGAACAAAATTTGGTGATTCAATTGGGATTTGTGTACCTGTCATTACCACCAAGTATCATCAAGATTGGGTGAAAAAATATTTGCTGGTATTTCGGAAACTCGTTATTTCTTAGAAGCTTGGCAACCTCTCTCAATGAAAATGCTTTTCCACAGTCTGTGCCTAGGGCTACTTGAAGAGGAAACAAACCATAGAGACAAAACAGAGAACTCCTTTATTTTGTCAAGTTTCATAGAATTACTACAATCCATGTTGGATTTAGAGTTCCAAATTTATATATCTATATAGGAGAGAACAGAGTGAAACCTAAAAAAAAAACTGCTACTGTAAACGAACGCTTCAACCTAGAAGAACAAAATATGGTGAGCCAAGTGAAATTTGTGTACTGGTAATTACCTCCACGTATCATCAAAATTTGGGTGAAAAAATATTTGCTGGTATGTCGGAAACCCGTAATTTCTTGGAAGCTTGGCAACCCCTTTCAATGAAAGTGCTTTTCCACAGTCTCTGCTTAGGGCTACTTGAAGAGGAAACAAACCATAGAGACAAAACTGAGAACTACTTTATTTTGTCAAGTTTCAAAGAGCTACTACAAACCATGTTGGATTTAGAGTTCCAAATTCATCTATCTATGTAGGAGAGAAAAGAGTGAAACCTAAATATATAAACCGCTCCTGTAGACGAACGCTGCAAACTAGTAGAACAAAATTTGGTTAGCCAAGTGGGATTTGTATACTGATCATTACCACGAAGTATCATCAAGATTGGATGAAAAAATATTTGCTGGTATTTCGGAAACTCGTTATTTCTTAGAAGCTTGGCAACCCCTCTCAATGAAAATGCTTTTCCACAGTCTGTGCCTAGGGCTACTTGAAGAGGAAACAAACCATAGAGACAAAACAGAGAACTCTTTTATTTTGTCAAGTTTCATAGAATTACTACAATCCATGTTGGATTTAGAGTTCCAAATTTATCTATCTATATAGGAGAGAACAGAGTGAAACCTAAAAAAAAAAAAAACTGCTACTGTAAACGAACGCTTCAACCTAGAAGAACAAAATATGGTGAGCCAAGTGGGATTTGTGTACTGATCATTACCACCATGTATCATCAAGATTGGGTCAAGAAATATTTGCTGGTATTTCGGAAACTCGTAATTTCTTGGAAGCTTGGCAACCCCTTTCAATGAAAGTGCTTTTCCACAGTCTCTGCTTAGGGCTACTTGAAGAGGAAACAAAGTATAGAGACAAAACTGAGAACTCCTTTATTTTGTCAAGCTTCATAGAGCTACTACAAACCATGTTGGATTCAGAGTTACAAAATCATCTATCCATATAGGAGAGAACAGAGGGAAACCTAAATATAAAAGCTGCTACTGAAGACGAATGCTTCAACCTAGAAGAACAAAATTTGGTGAGCCAAGTGGGAATTGTGTACTGATCATTACCACCAAGTATCATCAAGATTTGGTGAAAAAATATTGTCTGGTATTTCGGACACTCGTAATTTCTTGGATGCTTGGCAACCCCTTTCAATGAAAGTGCTTTTCCACAGTCTCTGCTTAGGGCCACTTGAAGAGGAAAGAAACCATAGAGACTAAACGGAGAACTAATTTATTTTGTCAGGTTTCAAAGAGGAACTACAAACCATGTTGGATTTAGAGTTCCAAATTCATCTATCTATATAGGAGAGAACAGAGTGAAACCTAAAAATAAAAACTGCTACTGTAAACGAACGCTTCAACCTAGAGGAACAAAATTTGGTGATTCAATTGGGATTTGTGTCCCTGTCATTACCACCAAGTATCATCAAGATTGGGTGAAAAAATATTTGCTGGTATTTCGGAAACTCGTTATTTCTTAGAAGCTTGGCAACCCCTCTCAATGAAAATGCTTTTCCACAGTCTGTGACTAGGGCTACTTGAAGAGAAAACAAACCATAGAGACAAAACAGAGAACTCTTTTATTTTCTCAAGTTTCATAGAATTACTACAATCCATGTTGGATTTAGAGTTCCAAATTTATCTATCTATATAGGAGAGAACAGAGTGAAACCTAAAAAAAAAAACTGCTACTGTAAACGAACGCTTCAACCTAGAAGAACAAAATATGGTGAGCCAAGTGGGATTTGTGTACTGATCATTACCACCAAGTATCATCAAGATTGGGTCAAGAAATATTTGCTGGTATTTCGGAAACTCGTAATTTCTTGGAAGCTTGGCAACCCCTTTCAATGAACGTGCTTTTCCACAGTCTCTGCTTAGGGCTACTTGAAGAGGAAACAAAGTATAGAGACAAAACTGAGAACTCCTTTATTTTGTCATGCTTCAAAGAGCTACTACAAACCATGTTGGATTCAGAGTTACAAATTCATCTATCAATATAGGAGAGAACAGAGGGAAACCTAAATATAAAAGCTGCTACTGAAGACGAACGCTTCAACCTAGAAGAACAAAATTTGGTGAGCCAAGTGGGAATTGTGTACTGATCATTACCACCAAGTATCATCAAGATTGGGTCAAGAAATATTTGCTGGTATTTCGGAAACTCGTAATTTCTTGGAAGCTTGGCAACCCCTTTCAATGAAAGTGCTTTTCCACAGTCTCTGCTTAGGGCTACTTGAAGAGGAAACAAACCATAGAGACAAAACTGAGAACTACTTTATTTTGTCAAGTTTCAAAGAGCTAATACAAACCATGTTGGATTTAGAGTTCCAAATTCATCTATCTATATAGGAGAGAACAGAGTGAAACCTAAAAATAAAAACTGCTACTGTAAACGAACGCTTCAACCTAGAAGAACAAAATTTGGTGATTCAATTGGGATTTGTGTACCTGTCATTACCACCAAGTATCATCAAGATTGGGTGAAAAAATATTTGCTGGTATTTCGGAAACTCGTTATTTCTTAGAAGCTTGGCAACCTCTCTCAATGAAAATGCTTTTCCACAGTCTGTGCCTAGGGCTACTTGAAGAGGAAACAAACCATAGAGACAAAACAGAGAACTCCTTTATTTTGTCAAGTTTCATAGAATTACTACAATCCATGTTGGATTTAGAGTTCCAAATTTATATATCTATATAGGAGAGAACAGAGTGAAACCTAAAAAAAAAACTGCTACTGTAAACGAACGCTTCAACCTAGAAGAACAAAATATGGTGAGCCAAGTGAAATTTGTGTACTGGTAATTACCTCCAGGTATCATCAAAATTTGGGTGAAAAAATATTTGCTGGTATGTCGGAAACCCGTAATTTCTTGGAAGCTTGGCAACCCCTTTCAATGAAAGTGCTTTTCCACAGTCTCTGCTTAGGGCTACTTGAAGAGGAAACAAACCATAGAGACAAAACTGAGAACTACTTTATTTTGTCAAGTTTCAAAGAGCTACTACAAACCATGTTGGATTTAGAGTTCCAAATTCATCTATCTATGTAGGAGAGAAAAGAGTGAAACCTAAATATATAAACCGCTCCTGTAGACGAACGCTGCAAACTAGTAGAACAAAATTTGGTTAGCCAAGTGGGATTTGTATACTGATCATTACCACGAAGTATCATCAAGATTGGATGAAAAAATATTTGCTGGTATTTCGGAAACTCGTTATTTCTTAGAAGCTTGGCAACCCCTCTCAATGAAAATGCTTTTCCACAGTCTGTGCCTAGGGCTACTTGAAGAGGAAACAAACCATAGAGACAAAACAGAGAACTCTTTTATTTTGTCAAGTTTCATAGAATTACTACAATCCATGTTGGATTTAGAGTTCCAAATTTATCTATCTATATAGGAGAGAACAGAGTGAAACCTAAAAAAAAAAAAAAACTGCTACTGTAAACGAACGCTTCAACCTAGAAGAACAAAATATGGTGAGCCAAGTGGGATTTGTGTACTGATCATTACCACCATGTATCATCAAGATTGGGTCAAGAAATATTTGCTGGTATTTCGGAAACTCGTAATTTCTTGGAAGCTTGGCAACCCCTTTCAATGAAAGTGCTTTTCCACAGTCTCTGCTTAGGGCTACTTGAAGAGGAAACAAAGTATAGAGACAAAACTGAGAACTCCTTTATTTTGTCAAGCTTCATAGAGCTACTACAAACCATGTTGGATTCAGAGTTACAAAATCATCTATCCATATAGGAGAGAACAGAGGGAAACCTAAATATAAAAGCTGCTACTGAAGACGAATGCTTCAACCTAGAAGAACAAAATTTGGTGAGCCAAGTGGGAATTGTGTACTGATCATTACCACCAAGTATCATCAAGATTTGGTGAAAAAATATTGTCTGGTATTTCGGACACTCGTAATTTCTTGGATGCTTGGCAACCCCTTTCAATGAAAGTGCTTTTCCACAGTCTCTGCTTAGGGCCACTTGAAGAGGAAAGAAACCATAGAGACTAAACGGAGAACTAATTTATTTTGTCAGGTTTCAAAGAGGAACTACAAACCATGTTGGATTTAGAGTTCCAAATTCATCTATCTATATAGGAGAGAACAGAGTGAAACCTAAAAATAAAAACTGCTACTGTAAACGAACGCTTCAACCTAGAGGAACAAAATTTGGTGATTCAATTGGGATTTGTGTCCCTGTCATTACCACCAAGTATCATCAAGATTGGGTGAAAAAATATTTGCTGGTATTTCGGAAACTCGTTATTTCTTAGAAGCTTGGCAACCCCTCTCAATGAAAATGCTTTTCCACAGTCTGTGACTAGGGCTACTTGAAGAGAAAACAAACCATAGAGACAAAACAGAGAACTCTTTTATTTTCTCAAGTTTCATAGAATTACTACAATCCATGTTGGATTTAGAGTTCCAAATTTATCTATCTATATAGGAGAGAACAGAGTGAAACCTAAAAAAAAAAAACTGCTACTGTAAACGAACGCTTCAACCTAGAAGAACAAAATATGGTGAGCCAAGTGGGATTTGTGTACTGATCATTACCACCAAGTATCATCAAGATTGGGTCAAGAAATATTTGCTGGTATTTCGGAAACTCGTAATTTCTTGGAAGCTTGGCAACCCCTTTCAATGAAAGTGCTTTTCCACAGTCTCTGCTTAGGGCTACTTGAAGAGGAAACAAACCATAGAGACAAAACTGAGAACTACTTTATTTTGTCAAGTTTCAAAGAGCTAATACAAACCATGTTGGATTTAGAGTTCCAAATTCATCTATCTATATAGGAGAGAACAGAGTGAAACCTAAAAATAAAAACTGCTACTGTAAACGAACGCTTCAACCTAGAAGAACAAAATTTGGTGATTCAATTGGGATTTTTGTACCTGTCATTACCACCAAGTATCATCAAGATTGGGTGAAAAAATATTTGCTGGTATTTCGGAAACTCGTTATTTCTTAGAAGCTTGGCAACCCCTCTCAATGAAAATGCTTTTCCACAGTCTGTGCCTAGGGCTACTTGAAGAGGAAACAAACCATAGAGACAAAACAGAGAACTCCTTTATTTTGTCAAGTTTCATAGAATTACTACAATCCATGTTGGATTTAGAGTTCCAAATTTATCTATCTATATAGGAGAGAACAGAGTGAAACCTAAAAAAAAAACTGCTACTGTAAACGAACGCTTCAACCTAGAAGAACAAAATATGGTGAGCCAAGTGAAATTTGTGTACTGGTAATTACCACCTGGTATCATCAAAATTGGGTGAAAAAATATTTGCTGGTATTTCGGAAACCCGTAATTTCTCGGAAGCTTGGCAACCCCTTTCAATGAAAGTGCTTTTCCACAGTCTCTGCTTAGGGCTACTTGAAGAGGAAACAAACCATAGAGACAAAACTGAGAACTACTTTATTTTGTCAAGTTTCAAAGAGCTACTACAAACCATATTGGATTTAGAGTTCCAAATTCATCTATCTATGTAGGAGAGAAAAGAGTGAAACCTAAATATATAAACCGCTCCTGTAGACGAACGCTGCAAACTAGTAGAACAAAATTTGGTTAGCCAAGTGGGATTTGTATACTGATCATTACCACCAAGTATCATCAAGATTGGATGAAAAAATATTTGCTGGTATTTCGGAAACTCGTTATTTCTTAGAAGCTTGGCAACCCCTCTCAATGAAAGTGCTTTTCCAAGTCTGTGTCCTAGGGCTACTTGAAGAGAAAACAAACCATAAAGACAAAACTGAGAACAACTTTTTTTTTGTCAAGATTCAAAGAGCTACTACAAACCATGTTGATTTAGAGTTCCAAATTCATCTATCTATATAGGAGAGAACAGAGTAAAACCTAAATATAAAAACTGCTACTGTGGATGTACGCTTCAACCTAGAAGAACAAAATTTGGTGAGCCAAGTGGGATTTGTGTACTCTCATTACCACCAAGTATCATCAAGATTGGGTGAAAAAATATTTGCTGGTATTTCGGAAACTCGTAATTTCTTGGAAGCTTGGCAACCCCTTTCAATGAAAGTGCTTTTCCACAGTCTCTGCTTAGGGCTACTTGAAGAGGAAACAAACTATAGAGACAAAACTGAGAACTCCTTTATTTTGTCAAGCTTCAAAGAGCTACTACAAACCATGTTGGATTCAGGGTTACAAATTCATCTATCTATATAGGAGAGAACAGAGGGAAACCTAAATATAAAATCTGCTACTGAAGACGAACGCTTCAACCTAGAAGAACAAAATTTGGTGAGCCAAGTGGGAATTGTGCACTGATCATTACCACCAAGTATCATCAAGATTTGGTGAAAAAATATTTGCTGGTATTTCTGAAACTCGTAATTTCTTGGATGCTTGGCAACCCCTTTCAATGAAAGTGCTTTTCCACAGTCTCTGCTTAGGGCTACTTGAAGAGGAAACAAACCATAGAGACAAAACTGAGAACTACTTTTTTTTGTCAAGTTTCAAAGAGCTAATACAAACCATGTTGGATTTAGAGTTCCAAATTCATCTATCTATATAGGAGAGAACAGAGTGAAACCTAAAAATAAAAACTGCTACTGTAAACGAACGCTTCAACCTATAAGAACAAAATTTGGTGATTCAATTGGGATTTGTGTACCTGTCATTACCACCAAGTATCATCAAGATTGGGTGAAAAAATATTTGCTGGTATTTCGGAAACTCGTTATTTCTTAGAAGCTTGGCAACCCCT
>NW_027516578.1:0-56670 GCF_048772815.1 Callospermophilus lateralis | reverse complement strand
TCAAGTTCAAAGAGCTACTACAAACCATGTTGGATTTAGAGTTCCAAATTCATCTATCTATATAGGAGAGAACACAGGGAAACCTAAATATAAAAACTGCTACTGTAGACGAACGCTTAAACCTAGAAGAACAAAATTTGGTGAGCCAAGTGGGATTTGTGTACTGATCATTACCACCAAGTATCATCAAGATTGGGTGAAAATATATTTGCTGGTATTTTGGAAACTCGTTATTTCTTAGAAGCTTGGCAACCCATCTCAATGAAAGTGCTTTCCACAGTCTGTGCCTAGGGCTACTTGAAGAGGAAACAAAGCATAGAGACAAAACTGAGAACTCCTTTATTTTGTCAAGTTTCAAAGAGCTACTACAAACCATGTTGGATTTAGAGTTCCAAATTCATCTATCTATATAGGAGAGAACAGAGGGAAACCTAAATATAAAAACTGCTACTGTAGACGAACGCTTAAACCTAGAAGAACAAAACTTGGTGAGCCAAGTGGGATTTGTGTACTGATCATTACCACAAAGTATCATCAAGATTGGGTGAAAAAATATTTGCTGGTATTTTGGAAACTCGTAATTTTTTAGAAGCTTGGCAACCCATCTCAGTGAAAGTGCTTTCCACAGTCTGTGCCTAGGACTACTTGAAGAGGAAACAAACCATAGAGACAAAACTGAGAACTTTTTTATTTTATCAAGTTTCAAAGAGCTACTACAAACCATGTTGGATTTAGAGTTCCAAATTCATCTATCTATATAGGAGAGAACAGAGGGAAACCTAAATATAAATCTGCTACTGTAGACGAAAGCTTCACTAGAAGAACAAAATTTGGTGAGCCAAGTGGGATTTGTGTACTGATCCTTACCACCAATTATCATCAAGATTGGGTGAAAAAATATTTGCTGGTGTTTCGGAAACTCGTTATTTCTTAGCAGCTTGGCAACCCCTCTCAATGAAAGTTCTTTTCCACAGTCTGTGCCTATGGCTACTTGAAGAGGAAATAAACCATAGAGACAAAACTGAGAACTCCTTCATTTTGTCAAGTTTCAAACAGCTACTACAAACCATGTTGGATTTAGAGTTCCAAAATTATCTATCTATATAGGAGAGAACAGAGGGAAACCTAAATATAAAAACTGCTACTGTAGACGAAAGCTTCAACCTAGAAGAACAAAATTTGGTGAGCCAAGTGGGATTTGTTTACTGATCATTACCACCAAGTATCATCAAGATTGGGTGAAAAAATATTTGCTGTTATTTCGGAAACTCGTTATTTCTTAGAAGCTTGGCAACCCATCTCAATGAAAGTGCTTTTCCACAGTCTGTGCCTAGGATTACTTGAAGAGGAAACAAACCATAGAGACAAAACTGTGAACTTTTTTATTATATCATGTTTCAAAGAGCTACTACAAACCATGTTGGATTTAGAGTTCCAGATTCATCTATCTATAAAGGAGAGAACAGGGGGAAACCTAAATATAAAAACTGCTACTGTAGACGAAAGCTTCAACCTAGAAGAACAAAATTTGGTGAGCCAAGTGGGATTTTTTTACTGATCATTACCACCAAGTATCATCAAGATTGGGTGAAAAAATATTTGCTGTTATTTCGGAAACTCGTTATTTCTTAGAAGCTTCTCAACCCATCTCAATGAAAGTACTTTTCCACAGTCTGTGCCTAGGGCTACTTGAAGAGGAAACAAACCATAGAGACAAAACTGAGAACTCCTTCATTTTGTCAAGTTTCAAAGAGCTACTACAAACCATGTTGGATTTAGAGTTCCAAATTCATCTATCTATATAGGAGAGAACACAGGGAAACCTAAATATAAAAACTGCTACTGTAGACGAACGCTTCAACCTAGAAGAACAAAATTTGGTGAGCCAAGTGGAATTTGTGTACTGATCATTACCACCAAGTATCATCAAGATTGGGTGAAAATATATTTGCTGCTATTTTGGAAACTCGTTATTTCTTAGAAGCTTGGCAACCCATCTCAATGAAAGTGCTTTCCACAGTCTGTGCCTAGGGCTACGTGAAGAGGAAACAAAGCATAGAGACAAAACTGAGAACTCCTTTATTTTGTCAAGTTTCAAAGAGCTACTACAAACCATGTTGGATTTAGAGTTCCAAATTCATCTATCTATATAGGAGAGAACACAGAGAAACCTAAATATAAAAACTGCTACCGTAGACGAACGCTTCAACCTAGAAAACAAAATTTGGTGAGCCAAGTGGGATTTGTGAACTGATCATTAGCAACAAGTATCATCAAGATTGGGTAAAAAATATTTGCTGGTATTTCGGAAACTTGTTATTTCTTAGAAGCTAGGCAACCCCTCTCAATGAAAGTGCTTTTCCACAGTGTGTGCCTAGGGCTACTTGAAGAGGAAATAAACCATTGAGACAAAACTGAGAACTCCTTCATTTTGTCAAGTTTCAAAGAGCTACTACAAACCATGTTGGATTTAGAGTTCCAAAATTATCTATCTATATAGGAGAGAACAGAGGGAAACCTAAATATAAAAACTGCTACTGTAGACGAACGCTTCAACCTAGAAGAACAAAATTTGGTGAGCCAATTGGGATTTGTTTACTGATCATTACCACCAAGTTTCATCAAGATTGGGTGAAAAAATATTTGCTGGTATTTCGGAAACTCGTTATTTCTTAGAAGCTTGGCAACCCCTCTCAATGAAAGTGCTTTTCCACAGTCTGTGCCTAGGGTTACTTGAAGAGGAAACAAACCATAGAGACAAAACTGAGAACTCCTTTATTTTGTCAAATTTCAAAGAGCTACTACAAACCATGTTGGATTTAGAGTTCCAAATTCATCTATCTATATAGGAGAGAACACAGGGAAACCTAAATATAAAAACTGCTACTGTAGACGAACGCTTCAACCTAGAAGAACAAAATTTGGTGAGCCAAGTGGGATTTGTGTACTGATCATTACCACCAAGTATCATCAAGATTGGGTGAAAATATATTTGCTGCTATTTTGGAAACTCGTTATTTCTTAGAAGCTTGGCAACCCATCTCAATGAAAGTGCTTTCCACAGTCTGTGCCTAGGGCTACTTGAAGAGGAAACAAAGCATAGAGACAAAACTGAGAACTCCTTTATTTTGTCAAGTTTCAAAGAGCTACTACAAACCATGTTGGATTTAGAGTTCCAAATTCATCTATCTATATAGGAGAGAACAGAGGGAAACCTAAATATAAAAACTGCTACTGTAGACGAAAGCTTCCAACTAGAAGAACAAAATTTGGTGAGCCAAGTGGGATTTGTGTACTGATCATTACCACCAAGTATCATCAAGATTGGGTGAAAATATATTTGCTGGTATTTGGAAACTCCTTATTTCTTAGAAGCTTGGCAACCCATCTCAATGAAAGTGCTTTCCACAGTCTGTTCCTAGGGCTACTTGAAGAGGAAACAAACCATAGAGACAAAACTGAGAACTCCTTCATTTTGTCAAGTTTCAAAGAGCTACTACAAACCATGTTGGATTTAGAGTTCCAAAATAATCTATCTATATAAAAGAGAACAGAGGGAAACCTAAATATAAAAACTGCTACTGTAGACGAACGCTTAAACCTAGAAGAACAAAACTTGGTGAGCCAAGTGGGGATTTGTGTACTGATCATTACCACAAAGTATCATCAAGATTGGGTGAAAAAATATTTGCTGGTATTTTGGAAACTCGTAATTTTTTAGAAGCTTGGCAACCCATCTCAGTGAAAGTGCTTTCCACAGTCTGTGCCTAGGACTACTTGAAGAGGAAACAAACCATAGAGACAAAACTGAGAACTTTTTTATTTTATCAAGTTTCAAAGAGCTACTACAAACCATGTTGGATTTAGAGTTCCAAATTCATCTATCTATATAGGAGAGAACAGAGGGAAACCTAAATATAAATCTGCTACTGTAGACGAAAGCTTCAAACTAGAAGAACAAAATTTGGTGAGCCAAGTGGGATTTGTGTACTGATCCTTACCACCAATTATCATCAAGATTGGGTGAAAAAATATTTGCTGGTGTTTCGGAAACTCGTTATTTCTTAGCAGCTTGGCAACCCCTCTCAATGAAAGTTCTTTTCCACAGTCTGTGCCTATGGCTACTTGAAGAGGAAATAAACCATAGAGACAAAACTGAGAACTCCTTCATTTTGTCAAGTTTCAAAGAGCTACTACAAACCATGTTGGATTTAGAGTTCCAAAATTATCTATCTATATAGGAGAGAACAGAGGGAAACCTAAATATAAAAACTGCTACTGTAGACGAAAGCTTCAACCTAGAAGAACAAAATTTGGTGAGCCAAGTGGGATTTGTTTACTGATCATTACCACCAAGTATCATCAAGATTGGGTGAAAAAATATTTGCTGTTATTTCGGAAACTCGTTATTTCTTAGAAGCTTGGCAACCCCTCTCAATGAAAGTGCTTTTCCACAGTCTGTGCCTAGGATTACTTGAAGAGGAAACAAACCATAGAGACAAAACTGTGAACTTTTTTATTATATCATGTTTCAAAGAGCTACTACAAACCATGTTGGATTTAGAGTTCCAGATTCATCTATCTATAAAGGAGAGAACAGGGGGAAACCTAAATATAAAAACTGCTACTGTAGACGAAAGCTTCAACCTAGAAGAACAAAATTTGGTGAGCCAAGTGGGATTTTTTTACTGATCATTACCACCAAGTATCATCAAGATTGGGTGAAAAAATATTTGCTGTTATTTCGGAAACTCGTTATTTCTTAGAAGCTTCTCAACCCATCTCAATGAAAGTACTTTTCCACAGTCTGTGCCTAGGGCTACTTGAAGAGGAAACAAACCATAGAGACAAAACTGAGAACTCCTTCATTTTGTCAAGTTTCAAAGAGCTACTACAAACCATGTTGGATTTAGAGTTCCAAATTCATCTATCTATATAGGAGAGAACACAGGGAAACCTAAATATAAAAACTGCTACTGTAGACGAACGCTTCAACCTAGAAGAACAAAATTTGGTGAGCCAAGTGGAATTTGTGTACTGATCATTACCACCAAGTATCATCAAGATTGGGTGAAAATATATTTGCTGCTATTTTGGAAACTCGTTATTTCTTAGAAGCTTGGCAACCCATCTCAATGAAAGTGCTTTCCACAGTCTGTGCCTAGGGCTACTTGAAGAGGAAACAAAGCATAGAGACAAAACTGAGAACTCCTTTATTTTGTCAAGTTTCAAAGAGCTACTACAAACCATGTTGGATTTAGAGTTCCAAATTCATCTATCTATATAGGAGAGAACAGAGAGAAACCTAAATATAAAAACTGCTACCGTAGACGAACGCTTCAACCTAGAAAACAAAATTTGGTGAGCCAAGTGGGATTTGTGTACTGATCATTAGCAACAAGTATCATCAAGATTGGGTAAAAAATATTTGCTGGTATTTCGGAAACTTGTTATTTCTTAGAAGCTAGGCAACCCCTCTCAATGAAAGTGCTTTTCCACAGTGTGTGCCTAGGGCTACTTGAAGAGGAAATAAACCATTGAGACAAAACTGAGAACTCCTTCATTTTGTCAAGTTTCAAAGAGCTACTACAAACCATGTTGGATTTAGAGTTCCAAAATTATCTATCTATATAGGAGAGAACAGAGGGAAACCTAAATATAAAAACTGCTACTGTAGACGAACGCTTCAACCTAGAAGAAGAAAATTTGGTGAGCCAAGTGGGATTTGTGTACTGATCATTACTACCAAGTATCATCAAGATTGGGTGAAAATATATTTGCTGCTATTTTGGAAACTCGTTATTTCTTAGAAGCTTGGCAACCCATCTCAATGAAAGTGCTTTCCACAGTCTGTGCCTAGGGCTACTTGAAGAGGAAACAAAGCATAGAGACAAAACTGAGAACTCCTTTATTTAGTCAAGTTTCAAAGAGCTACTAGAAACCATGTTGGATTTAGAGTTCCAAATTCATCTATCTATATAGGAGAAAACAGAGGGAAACCTAAATATAAAAACTGCTACTGTAGACGAACGCTTCAACCTAGAAGAACAAAATTTAGTGAGCCAAGTGGGATTTGTGTACTGATCTTTACCACAAAGTATCATCAAGTTTGGGTGAAAAAATATTTGCTGGTATTTTGGAAACTCGTAATTTCTAAGAAGCTTGGCAACCCCTCTCAATGAAAGTGCTTTTCCACAGTCTGTGCCTAGGGCTACTTGAAGAGGAAACAAACCATAGAGACAAAACTGAGAACTCCTTTATTTTATCAAGTTTTAAAGAGCTACTACAAACCATGTTGGATTTAGAGTTCCAAATTCATCTATCTATATATGAGAGAACAGAGGGAAACCTAACTATAAAAACTGCTACTGTAGACGAACGCATCAACCTAGAAGAACAAAATTTGGTGAGCCATGTGGGAATTGTGTACTGATCATTACCACCAATGTCATCAAGATTGGGTGAAAAAATATTTGCTGGTATTTTGGACATCGTAATTTCTTAGAAGCTTGGCAACCCATCTCAGTGAAAGTGCTTTCCACAGTCTGTGCCTAGGACTACTTGAAGAGGAAACAAACCATAGAGACAAAACTGAGAACTTTTTTATTTTATCAAGTTTCAAAGAGCTATTACAAACCATGTTGGATTTAGAGTTCCAAATTCATCTATCTATATAGGAGAGAACAGAGGGAAACCTAAATATAAAAACTGCTACTGTAGACAAAAGCTTCAAACTAGAAGAACAAAATTTGGTGAGCCCAGTGGGATTTGTGTACTGATCATTACCACCAAGTATCAACAAGATTGGGTGAAAATATATTTGCTGGTATTTTGGAAACTCGTTATTTCTTAGAAGCTTGGCAACCCATCTAAATGAAAGTGCTTTCCACAGTCTGATCCTAGGGCTACTTGAAGAGGAGATAAACCATAGAGACAAAACTGAGAACTTTTTTATTTTATCAAGTTTCAAAGAGCTATTACAAACCATGTTGGATTTAGAGTTCCAAATTCATCTATCTATATAGGAGAGAACACAGGGAAACCTAAATATAAAAACTGCTACTGTAGACGAACGCTTCAACCTAGAAGAAGAAAATTTGGTGAGCCAAGTGGGATTTGTGTACTGATCATTACCACCAAGTATCATCAAGATTGGGTGAAAATATATTTGCTGCTATTTTGGAAACTCGTTATTTCTTAGAAGCTTGGCAACCCATCTCAATGAAAGTGCTTTCCACAGTCTGTGCCTAGGGCTACTTGAAGAGGAAACAAAGCATAGAGACAAAACTGAGAACTCCTTTATTTTGTCAAGTTTCAAAGAGCTACTACAAACCATGTTGGATTTAGAGTTCCAAATTCATCTATCTATATAGGAGAGAACAGAGGGAAACCTAAATATAAAAACTGCTACTGTAGACGAACGCTTAAACCTAGAAGAACAAAATTTAGTGAGCCAAGTGGGATTTGTGTACTGATCTTTACCACAAAGTATCATCAAGTTTGGGTGAAAAAATATTTGCTGGTATTTTGGAAACTCGTAATTTCTAAGAAGCTTGGCAACCCCTCTCAATGAAAGTGCTTTTCCACAGTGTGTGCCTAGGGCTACTTGAAGAGGAAACAAACCATGGAGACAAAACTGAGAACTCCTTTATTTTATCAAGTTTCATAGAGCTACTACAAACCATGTTGGATTTAGAGTTCCAAATTCATCTATCTATATATGAGAGAACAGAGGGAAACCTAACTATAAAAACTGCTACTGTAGACGAACGCATCAACCTAGAAGAACAAAATTTGGTGAGCCAAGTGGGATTTGTGTACTGATCATTACCACCAATGTCATCAAGATTGGGTGAAAAAATATTTGCTGGTATTTTGGAAGTCGTAATTTCTTAGAAGCTTGGCAACCCATCTCAGTGAAAGTGCTTTCCACAGTCTGTGCCTAGGACTACTTGAAGAGGAAACAAACCATAGAGACAAAACTGAGAACTTTTTTATTTTATCAAGTTTCAAAGAGCTATTACAAACCATGTTGGATTTAGAGTTCCAAATTCATCTATCTATATAGGAGAGAACAGAGGGAAACCTAAATATAAAAACTGCTACTGTAGACGAAAGCTTCAAACTAGAAGAACAAAATTTGGTGAGCCAAGTGGGATTTGGGTACTGATCATTACCACCAAGTATCAACAAGATTGGGTGAAAATATATTTGCTGGTGTTTCGGAAACTCGTTATTTCTTAGCAGCTTGGCAACCCCTCTCAATGAAAGTTCTTTTCCACAGTCTGTGCCTATGGCTACTTGAAGAGGAAATAAACCATAGAGACAAAACTGAGAACTCCTTCATTTTGTCAAGTTTCAAAGAGCTACTACAAACCATGTTGGATTTAGAGTTCCAAAATCATCTATCTATATAAAAGAGAACAGAGGGAAACCTAAATATAAAAACTGCTACTGTAGACGAACGCTTAAACCTAGAAGAACAAAATTTGGTGAGCCAAGTGGGATTTGTGTACTGATCATTACCACCAAGTATCATCAAGTTTGGGTGAAAAAATATTTGCTGGTATTTTGGAAACTCGTAATTTCTAAGAAGCTGGCAATCCCTCTCAATGAAAGTGCTTTTCCACAGTCTGTGCCTAGGGCTACTTGAAGAGGAAACAAACCATAGAGACAAAACTGAGAACTCCTTTATTTTATCAAGTTTCAAAGAGCTACTACAAACCATGTTGGATTTAGAGTTCCTAATTCATCTATCTATATATGAGAGGACAGAGGGAAACCTAACTATAAAAACTGCTACTATAGACGAACGCATCAACCTAGAAGAACAAAATTTGTTGAGCCAAGTGGGATTTGTGTACTGATCATTACCACCAATGTCATCAAGATTGGGTGAAAAAATATTTGCTGGTATTTTGGAAATCGTAATTTCTTAGAAGCTTGGCAACCCATCTCAGTGAAAGTGCTTTCCACAGTCTGTGCCTAGGACTACTTGAAGAGGAAACAAACCATAGAGACAAAACTGAGAACTTTTTTATTTTATCAAGTTTCAAAGAGCTATTACAAACCATGTTGGATTTAGAGTTCCAAATTCATCTATCTATATAGGAGAGAACAGAGGGAAACCTAAATATAAAAACTGCTACTGTAGACAAAAACTTCAAACTAGAAGAACAAAATTTGGTGAGCCAAGTGGGATTTGTGTACTGATCATTACCACCAAGTATCAACAAGATTGGGTGAAAATATACTTGCTGGTATTTCGGAAACTCGTTATTTCTTAGAAGCTTGGCAACCCATCTAAATGAAAGTGCTTTCCACAGTCTGATCCTAGGGCTAATTGAAGAGGAGATAAACCATAGAGACAAAACTGAGAACTCCTTTATTTTGTCAAGTTTCAAAGAGCTACCACAAACCATGTTGGATTTAGAGTTCCAAAATCATCTATCTATATAAAAGAGAACAGAGGGAAACCTAAATATAAAAACTGCTACTGTAGACGAACGCTTAAACCTAGAAGAACAAAATTTGGTGAGCCAAGTGGGATTTGTGTACTGATCATTACCACAAAGTATCATCAAGATTGGGTGAAAAAATATTTGCTGGTATTTTGGAAACTCGTAATTTCTAAGAAGCTGGCAACCCCTCTCAATGAAAGTGCTTTTCCACAGTCTGTGCCTAGGGATACTTGAAGAGGAAACAAACCATAGAGACAAAACTGAGAACTCCTTTATTTTGTCAAGTTTCAAAGAGCTACTACAAACCATGTTGGATTTAGAGTTCCAAATTCATCTATCTATATAGGAGAGAACACAGGGAAACCTAAATATAAAAACTGCTACTGTAGACGAACGCTTCAACCTAGAAGAAGAAAATTTGGTGAGCCAAGTGGGATTTGTGTACTGATCATTACCACCAAGTATCATCAAGATTGGGTGAAAATATATTTGCTGCTATTTTGGAAACTCGTTATTTCTTAGAAGCTTGGCAACCCATCTCAATGAAAGTGCTTTCCACAGTCTGTGCCTAGGGCTACTTGAAGAGGAAACAAAGCATAGAGACAAAACTGAGAACTCCTTTATTTTGTCAAGTTTCAAAGAGCTACTACAAACCATGTTGGATTTAGAGTTCCAAATTCATCTATCTATATAGGAGAGAACAGAGGGAAACCTAAATATAAAAACTGCTACTGTAGACGAACGCTTAAACCTAGAAGAACAAAATTTAGTGAGCCAAGTGGGATTTGTGTACTGATCTTTACCACAAAGTATCATCAAGTTTGGGTGAAAAAATATTTGCTGGTATTTTGGAAACTCGTAATTTCTAAGAAGCTTGGCAACCCCTCTCAATGAAAGTGCTTTTCCACAGTCTGTGCCTAGGGCTACTTGAAGAGGAAACAAACCATAGAGACAAAACTGAGAACTCCTTTATTTTATCAAGTTTCATAGAGCTACTACAAACCATGTTGGATTTAGAGTTCCAAATTCATCTATCTATATATGAGAGAACAGAGGGAAACCTAACTATAAAAACTGCTACTGTAGACGAACGCATCAACCTAGAAGAACAAAATTTGGTGAGCCAAGTGGGATTTGTGTACTGATCATTACCACCAATGTCATCAAGATTGGGTGAAAAAATATTTGCTGGTATTTTGGAAATCGTAATTTCTTAGAAGCTTGGCAACCCATCTCAGTGAAAGTGCTTTCCACAGTCTGTGCCTAGGACTACATGAAGAGGAAACAAACCATAGAGACAAAACTGAGAACTTTTTTATTTTATCAAGTTTCAAAGAGCTATTACAAACCATGTTGGATTTAGAGTTCCAAATTCATCTATCTATATAGGAGAGAACAGAGGGAAACCTAAATATAAAAACTGCTACTGTAGACAAAAACTTCAAACTAGAAGAACAAAATTTGGTGAGCCAAGTGGGATTTGTGTACTGATCATTACCACCAAGTATCAACAAGATTGGGTGAAAATATACTTGCTGGTATTTCGGAAACTCGTTATTTCTTAGAAGCTTGGCAACCCATCTAAATGAAAGTGCTTTCCACAGTCTGATCCTAGGGCTAATTGAAGAGGAGATAAACCATAGAGACAAAACTGAGAACTCCTTTATTTTGTCAAGTTTCAAAGAGCTACCACAAACCATGTTGGATTTAGAGTTCCAAAATCATCTATCTATATAAAAGAGAACAGAGGGAAACCTAAATATAAAAACTGCTACTGTAGACGAACGCTTAAACCTAGAAGAACAAAATTTGGTGAGCCAAGTGGGATTTGTGTACTGATCATTACCACAAAGTATCATCAAGATTGGGTGAAAAAATATTTGCTGGTATTTTGGAAACTCGTAATTTCTAAGAAGCTGGCAACCCCTCTCAATGAAAGTGCTTTTCCACAGTCTGTGCCTAGGGATACTTGAAGAGGAAACAAACCATAGAGACAAAACTGAGAACTCCTTTATTTTGTCAAGTTTCAAAGAGCTACTACAAACCATGTTGGATTTAGAGTTCCAAATTCATCTATCTATATAGGAGAGAACACAGGGAAACCTAAATATAAAAACTGCTACTGTAGACGAACGCTTCAACCTAGAAGAAGAAAATTTGGTGAGCCAAGTGGGATTTGTGTACTGATCATTACCACCAAGTATCATCAAGATTGGGTGAAAATATATTTGCTGCTATTTTGGAAACTCGTTATTTCTTAGAAGCTTGGCAACCCATCTCAATGAAAGTGCTTTCCACAGTCTGTGCCTAGGGCTACTTGAAGAGGAAACAAAGCATAGAGACAAAACTGAGAACTCCTTTATTTTGTCAAGTTTCAAAGAGCTACTACAAACCATGTTGGATTTAGAGTTCCAAATTCATCTATCTATATAGGAGAGAACAGAGGGAAACCTAAATATAAAAACTGCTACTGTAGACGAACGCTTAAACCTAGAAGAACAAAATTTAGTGAGCCAAGTGGGATTTGTGTACTGATCTTTACCACAAAGTATCATCAAGTTTGGGTGAAAAAATATTTGCTGGTATTTTGGAAACTCGTAATTTCTAAGAAGCTTGGCAACCCCTCTCAATGAAAGTGCTTTTCCACAGTCTGTGCCTAGGGCTACTTGAAGAGGAAACAAACCATAGAGACAAAACTGAGAACTCCTTTATTTTATCAAGTTTCATAGAGCTACTACAAACCATGTTGGATTTAGAGTTCCAAATTCATCTATCTATATATGAGAGAACAGAGGGAAACCTAACTATAAAAACTGCTACTGTAGACGAACGCATCAACCTAGAAGAACAAAATTTGGTGAGCCAAGTGGGATTTGTGTACTGATCATTACCACCAATGTCATCAAGATTGGGTGAAAAAATATTTGCTGGTATTTTGGAAATCGTAATTTCTTAGAAGCTTGGCAACCCATCTCAGTGAAAGTGCTTTCCACAGTCTGTGCCTAGGACTACATGAAGAGGAAACAAACCATAGAGACAAAACTGAGAACTTTTTTATTTTATCAAGTTTCAAAGAGCTATTACAAACCATGTTGGATTTAGAGTTCCAAATTCATCTATCTATATAGGAGAGAACAGAGGGAAACCTAAATATAAAAACTGCTACTGTAGACGAAAGCTTCAAACTAGAAGAATAAAATTTGGTGAGCCAAGTGGGATTTGTGTACTGATCATTACCAACAAGTATCAACAAGATTGGGTGAAAATATATTTGCTGGTGTTTCGGAAACTCGTTATTTCTTAGCAGCTTGGCAACCCCTCTCAATGAAAGTTCTTTTCCACAGTCTGTGCCTATGGCTACTTGAAGAGGAAATAAAGCATAGAGACAAAACTGAGAACTCCTTCATTTTGTCAAGTTTCAAAGAGCTACTACAAACCATGTTGGATTTAGAGTTCCAAAATCATCTATCTATATAAAAGAGAACAGAGGGAAACCTAAATATAAAAACTGCTACTGTAGACGAACGCTTAAACCTAGAAGAACAAAATTTGGTGAGCCAAGTGGGATTTGTGTACTGATCATTTCCACAAAGTATCATCAAGATTGGGTGAAAAAATATTTGCTGGTATTTTGGAAACTCGTAATTTCTAAGAAGCTGGCAACCCCTCTCAATGAAAGTGCATTTCCACAGTCTGTGCCTAGGGCTACTTGAAGAGGAAACAAACCATAGAGACAAAACTGAGAACTCCTTTATTTTATCAAGTTTCAAAGAGCTACTACAAACCATTTTGGATTTAGAGTTCCAAATTCATCTATCTATATATGAGAGGACAGAGGGAAACCTAACTATAAAAACTGCTACTATAGACGAACGCATCAACCTAGAAGAACAAAATTTGTTGAGCCAAGTGGGATTTGTGTACTGATCATTACCACCAATGTCATCAAGATTGGGTGAAAAAATATTTGCTGGTATTTTGGAAATTCTTAATTTTTTAGAAGCTTCGCAACCCATCTCAGTGAAAGTGCTTTCCACAGTCTGTGCCTAGGACTACTTGAAGAGGAAACAAACCATAGAGACAAAACTGAGAACTTTTTTATTTTATCAAGTTTCAAAGAGCTACTACAAACCATGTTGGATTTAGAGTTCCAAATTCATCTATCTATATAGGAGAGAACAGAGGGAAACCTAAATATAAATCTGCTACTGTAGACGAAAGCTTCAAAGTAGAAGAACAAAATTTCTTGAGCCAAGTGGGATTTGTGTACTGATCATTACCACCAATTATCATCAAGATTGGGTGAAAAAATATTTGCTGGTGTTTCGGAAACTCGTTATTTCTTAGCAGCTTGGCAACCCCTCTCAATGAAAGTTCTTTTCCACAGGCTGTGCCTATGGCTACTTGAAGAGGAAATAAACCATAGAGACAAAACTGAGAACTCCTTCATTTTGTCAAGTTTCAAAGAGCTACTACAAACCATGTTGGATTTAGAGTTCCAAAATTATCTATCTATATAGGAGAGAACAGAGGGAAACCTAAATATAAAAACTGCTACTGTAGACGAACGCTTCAACCTAGAAGAACAAAATTTGGTGAGCCAAGTAGGATTTGTTTACTGATCATTACCACCAAGTATCATCAAGATTGGGTGAAAAAATATTTGCTGGTATTTCGGAAACTCGTTATTTCTTAGAAGCTTGGCAACCCCTCTCAATGAAAGTGCTTTTCCACAGTCTGTGCCTAGGATTACTTGAAGAGGAAACAAACCATAGAGACAAAACTGTGAACTTTTTTATTATATCATGTTTCAAAGAGCTACTACAAACCATGTTGGATTTAGAGTTCCAGATTCATCTATCTATATAGGAGAGAACAGGGGGAAACCTAAATATAAAAACTGCTACCGTAGACGAAAGCTTCAACCTAGAAGAACAAAATTTGGTGAGCCAAGTGGGATTTGTTTACTGATCATTACCACCAAGTATCATCAAGATTGGGTTAAAAAATATTTGCTGGTATTTCGGAAACTCGTTATTTCTTAGAAGCTTCTCAACCCATCTCAATGAAAGTACTTTTCCACAGTCTGTGCCTAGGGCTACTTGAAGAGGAAACAAAGCATAGAGACAAAACTGAGAACTCCTTTATTTAGTCAAGTTTCAAAGAGCTACTACAAACCATGTTGGATTTAGAGTTCCAAATTCATCTATCTATATAGGAGAGAACAGAGGGAAACCTAAATATAAAAACTGCTACTGTAGACGAACGCTTAAACCTAGAAGAACAAAATTTAGTGAGCCAAGTGGGATTTGTGTACTGATCTTTACCACAAAGTATCATCAAGTTTGGGTGAAAAAATATTTGCTGGTATTTTGGAAACTCGTAATTTCTAAGAAGCTTGGCAACCCCTCTCAATGAAAGTGCTTTTCCACAGTCTGTGCCTAGGGCTACTTGAAGAGGAAACAAACCATAGAGACAAAACTGAGAACTCCTTTATTTTATCAAGTTTCAAAGAGCTACTACAAACCATGTTGGATTTAGAGTTCCAAATTCATCTATCAATATATGAGAGAACAGAGGGAAACCTAACTATAAAAACTGCTACTGTAGACGAACGCATCAACCTAGAAGAACAAAATTTGGTGAGCCATGTGGGATTTGTGTACTGATCATTACCACCAATGTCATCAAGATTGGGTGAAAAAATATTTGCTGGTATTTTGGAAATCGTAATTTCTTAGAAGCTTGGCAACCCATCTCAGTGAAAGTGCTTTCCACAGTCTGTGCCTAGGACTACTTGAAGATTAAACAAACCATAGAGACAAAACTGAGAACTTTTTTATTTTATCAAGTTTCAAAGAGCTATTACAAACCATGTTGGATTTAGAGTTCCAAATTCATCTATCTATATAGGAGAGAACAGAGGGAAACCTAAATATAAAAACTGCTACTGTAGACAAAAGCTTCAAACTAGAAGAACAAAATTTGGTGAGCCAAGTGGGATTTGTGTACTGATCATTACCACCAAGTATCAACAAGATTGGGTGAAAATATATTGGCTGGTATTTCGGAAACTCGTTATTTCTTAGAAGCTTGGCAACCCATCTAAATGAAAGTGCTTTCCACAGTCTGATCCTAGGGCTACTTGAAGAGGAGATAAACCATGGAGACAAAACTGAGAACTCCTTCATTTTGTCAAGTTTCAAAGAGCTACTACAAACCATGTTGGATTTAGAGTTCCAAAATCATCTATCTATATAAAAGAGAACAGAGGGAAACCTAAATATAAAAACTGCTATTGTAGACGAACGCTTAAACCTAGAAGAACAAAATTTGGTGAGCCAAGTGGGATTTGTGTACTGATCATTACCACAAAGTATCATCAAGATTGGGTGAAAAAATATTTGCTGGTATTTTGGAAACTCGTAATTTCTAAGAAGCTGGCAACCCCTCTCAATGAAAGTGCTTTTCCACAGTCTGTGCCTAGGGATACTTGAAGAGGAAACAAACCATAGAGACAAAACTGAGAACTCCTTTATTTTGTCAAGTTTCAAAGAGCTACTACAAACCATGTTGGATTTAGAGTTCCAAATTCATCTATCTATATAGGAGAGAACACAGGGAAACCTAAATATAAAAACTGCTACTGTAGACGAACGCTTCAACCTAGAAGAACAAAATTTGGTGAGCCAAGTGGGATTTGTGTACTGATCATTACCACCAAGTATCATCAAGATTGGGTGAAAATATATTTGCTGCTATTTTGGAAACTCGTTATTTCTTAGAAGCTTGGCAACCCATCTCAATGAAAGTGCTTTCCACAGTCTGTGCCTAGGGCTACTTGAAGAGGAAACAAAGCATAGAGACAAAACAGAGAACTCCTTTATTTTGTCAAGTTTCAAAGAGCTACTACAAACCATGTTGGATTTAGAGTTCCAAATTCATCTATCTATATAGGAGAGAACAGAGGGAAACCTAAATATAAAAACTGCTACTGTAGACGAACGCTTAAACCTAGAAGAACAAAATTTAGTGAGCCAAGTGGGATTTGTGTACTGATCTTTACCACAAAGTATCATCAAGTTTGGGTGAAGAAATATTTGCTGGTATTTTTGAAACTCGTAATTTCTAAGAAGCTTGGCAACCCCTCTCAATGAAAGTGCTTTTCCACAGTCTGTGCCTAGGGCTACTTGAAGAGGAAACAAACCATAGAGACAAAACTGAGAACTCCTTTTTTTTATCAAGTTTCATAGAGCTACTACAAACCATGTTGGATTTAGAGTTCCAAATTCATCTATCTATATATGAGAGAACAGAGGGAAACCTAACTATAAAAACTGCTACTGTAGACGAACGCATCAACCTAGAAGAACAAAATTTGGTGAGCCAAGTGGGATTTGTGTACTGATCTTTACCACCAATGTCATCAAGATTGGGTGAAAAAATATTTGCTGGTATTTTGGAAATCGTAATTTCTTAGAAGCTTGGCAACCCATCTCAGTGAAAGTGCTTTCCACAGTCTGTGCCTAGGACTACTTGAAGAGGAAACAAACCATAGAGACAAAACTGAGAACTTTTTTATTTTATCAAGTTTCAAAGAGCTATTACAAACCATGTTGGATTTAGAGTTCCAAATTCATCTATCTATATAGGAGAGAACAGAGGGAAACCTAAATATAAAAACTGCTACTGTAGACGAAAGCTTCAAACTAGAAGAACAAAATTTGGTGAGCCAAGTGGGATTTGTGTACTGATCATTACCACCAAGTATCAACAAGATTGGGTGAAAATATATTTGCTGGTGTTTCGGAAACTCGTTATTTCTTAGCAGCTTGGCAAACCCTCTCAATGAAAGTTCTTTTCCACAGTCTGTGCCTATGGCTACTTGAAGAGGAAATAAACCATAGAGACAAAACTGAGAACTCCTTCATTTTGTCAAGTTTCAAATAGCTACTACAAACCATGTTGGATTTAGAGTTCCAAAATCATCTATCTATATAAAAGAGAACAGAGGGAAACCTAAATATAAAAACTGCTACTGTAGACGAACGCTTAAACCTAGAAGAACAAAATTTGGTGAGCCAAGTGGGATTTGTGTACTGATCATTACCACCAAGTATCATCAAGTTTGGGTGAAAAAATATTTGCTGGTATTTTGGAAACTCGTAATTTCTAAGAAGCTGGCAACCCCTCTCAATGAAAGTGCTTTTCCACAGTCTGTGCCTAGGGCTACTTGAAGAGGAAACAAACCATAGAGACAAAACTGAGAACTCCTTTATTTTATCAAGTTTCAAAGAGCTACTACAAACCATGTTGGATTTAGAGTTCCAAATTCATCTATCTATATATGAGAGGACAGAGGGAAACCTAACTATAAAAACTGCTACTATAGACGAACGCATCAACCTAGAAGAACAAAATTTGTTGAGCCAAGTGGGATTTGTGTACTGATCATTACCACCAATGTCATCAAGATTGGGTGAAAAAATATTTGCTGGTATTTTGGAAATTCGTAATTTTTTAGAAGCTTCGCAACCCATCTCAGTGAAAGTGCTTTCCACAGTCTGTGCCTAGGACTACTTGAAGAGGAAACAAACCATAGAGACAAAACTGAGAACTTTTTTATTTTATCAAGTTTCAAAGAGCTACTACAAACCATGTTGGATTTAGAGTTCCAAATTCATCTATCTATATAGGAGAGAACAGAGGGAAACCTAAATATAAATCTGCTACTGTAGACGAAAGCTTCAAAGTAGAAGAACAAAATTTCTTGAGCCAAGTGGGATTTGTGTACTGATCATTACCACCAATTATCATCAAGATTGGGTGAAAAAATATTTGCTGGTGTTTCGGAAACTCGTTATTTCTTAGCAGCTTGGCAACCCCTCTCAATGAAAGTTCTTTTCCACAGTCTGTGCCTATGGCTACTTGAAGAGGAAATAAACCATAGAGACAAAACTGAGAACTCCTTCATTTTGTCAAGTTTCAAAGAGCTACTACAAACCATGTTGGATTTAGAGTTCCAAAATTATCTATCTATATAGGAGAGAACAGAGGGAAACCTAAATATAAAAACTGCTATTGTAGACGAACGCTTCAACCTAGAAGAACAAAATTTGGTGAGCCAAGTAGGATTTGTTTACTGATCATTACCACCAAGTATCATCAAGATTGGGTGAAAAAATATTTGCTGGTATTTCGGAAACTCGTTATTTCTTAGAAGCTTGGCAACCCCTCTCAATGAAAGTGCTTTTCCACAGTCTGTGCCTAGGATTACTTGAAGAGGAAACAAACCATAGAGACAAAACTGTGAACTTTTTTATTATATCATGTTTCAAAGAGCTACTACAAACCATGTTGGATTTAGAGTTCCAGATTCATCTATCTATATAGGAGAGAACAGGGGGAAACCTAAATATAAAAACTGCTACTGTAGACGAAAGCTTCAACCTAGAAGAACAAAATTTGGTGAGCCAAGTGGGATTTGTTTACTGATCATTACCACCAAGTATCATCAAGATTGGGTGAAAAAATATTTGCTGGTATTTCGGAAACTCGTTATTTCTTAGAAGCTTCTCAACCCATCTCAATGAAAGTACTTTTCCACAGTCTGTGCCTAGGGCTACTTGAAGAGGAAACAAACCATAGAGAAAAAACTGAGAACTCCTTCATTTTGTCAAGTTTCAAAGAGCTACTACAAACCATGTTGGATTTAGAGTTCCAAAATCATCTATCTATATAGGAGAGAACAGAGTGAAACCTAAATATAAAAACGGCTACTGTAGACGAACGCTTCAACCTAGATGAACAAAATTTGGTGAGCCAAGTGGGATTTGTGTACTGATCATTACCACCAAGTATCATCAAGATTGGGTGAAAAAATATTTGCTGGTATTTCGGAAACTTCTAATTTCTTAGAAGCTTGGCAACCCCTCTCAATGAAAGTGCTTTTCCACAGTCTGTACCTAGGGCTACTTGAAGAGGAAACAAACCATAGAGACAAAACTGAGAACTCCTTTATTTTGTCAAGTTTCAAAGAGCTACTACAAACCATGTTGGATTTAGAGTTCCAAATTCATCTATCTATATAGGAGAGAACACAGGGAAACCTAAATATAAAAACTGCTACTGTAGACGAACGCTTCAACCTAGAAGAACAAAATTTGGAGAGCCAAGTGGGATTTGTGTACTGATCATTACCACCAAGTATCATCAAGATTGGGTGAAAATATATTTGCTGCTATTTTGGAAACTCGTTATTTCTTAGAAGCTTGGCAACCCATCTCAATGAAAGTGCTTTCCACAGTCTGTGCCTAGGGCTACTTGAAGAGGAAACAAAGCATAGAGACAAAACTGAGAACTCCTTTATTTTGTCAAGTTTGAAAGAGCTACTACAAACCATGTTGGATTTAGAGTTCCAAAATCATCTATCTATATAGGAGAGAACAGAGTGAAACCTAAATATAAAAACGGCTACTGTAGACGAACGCTTCAACCTAGAAGAACAAAATTTGCTGAGCCAAGTGGGATTTGTGTACTGATCATTACCACCAAGTATCATCAAGATTTGGTGAAAAAATATTTTCTGGTGTTTCGGAAACTCGTAATTTCTTAGAAGCTTTGCAACCCCTCTCAATGAAAGTGCTTTTCCACAGTCTGTGCCTAGGGTTACTTGAAGAGGAAACAAACCATAGAGACAAAACTGAGAACTCCTTTATTTTGTCAAGTTTCAAAGAGCTACCACAAACCATGTTAGATTTAGAGTTCCAAAATTATCTATCTATATAGGAGAGAACAGAGAGAAACCTAAATATAAAAACTGCTACTGTAGACGAACGCTTCAACCTAGAATAACAAAATTTGGTGAGCCAAGTTGGATTTGTTTACTGATCATTACCACCAAGTTTCATCAAGATTGGGTGAAAAAATATTTGCTGGTATTTCGGAAACTCGTTATTTCTTAGAAGCTTGGCAACCCCTCTCAATGAAAGTGCTTTTCCACAGTCTGTGCCTAGGGTTACTTGAAGAGGAAACAAACCATAGAGACAAAACTGAGAACTCCTTTATTTTGTCAAGTTTCAAAGAGCTACTACAAACCATGTTGGATTTAGAGTTCCAAATTCATCTATCTATATAGGAGAGAACACAGGGAAACCTAAATATAAAAACTGCTACTGTACACGAACGCTTCAACCTAGAAGAACAAAATTTGGTGAGCCAAGTGGGATTTGTGTACTGATCATTACCACCAAGTATCATCAAGATTGGGTGAAAAAATATTTGCTGGTATTTTGGAAACTCGTAATTTCTTAGAAGCTTGGCAACCCATCTCAGTGAAAGTGCTTTCCACAGTCCGTGCCTAGGACTACTTGAAGAGGAAACAAACCATAGAGACAAAACTGTGAACTTTTTTATTATATCAAGTTTCAATGAGCTACTACAAACCATGTTGGATTTAGAGTTCCAGAATCATCTATCTATATAGGAGAGAACAGGGGGAAACCTAAATATAAAAACTGCTACTGTAGACGAAAGCTTCAAACTAGAAGAACAAAATTTGGGGAGCCAAGTGGGATTTGTGTACTGATCATTACCACCAAGTATCATCAAGATTGGGTGAAAATATATTTGCTGGTATTTGGAAACTCGTTATTTCTTAGAAGCTTGGCAACCCATCTCAATGAAAGTGCTTTCCACATTCTGTTCCTAGGGCTACTTGAAGAGGAAACAAACCATAGAGACAAAACTGAGAACTCCTTCATTTTGTCAAGTTTCAAAGAGCTACTACAAACCATGTTGGATTTAGAGTTCCAAAATCATCTATCTATATAAAAGAGAACAGAGGGAAACCTAAATATAAAAACTGCTACTGTAGATGAACGATTCAACCTAGAAGAACAAAATTTGGTGAGCCAAGTGGGATTTGTGTACTGATCATTAGCTCCACGTATCATCAAGATTGGGTGAAAAAATATTTGCTGGTATTTTGGAAACTCGTAATTTCTAAGAAGCTGGCAACCCCTCTCAATGAAAGTGCTTTTCCACAGTCTGTGCCTAGGGATACTTGAAGAGGAAACAAACCATAGAGACAAAACTGAGAACTCCTTTATTTTGTCAAGTTTCAAAGAGCTACTACAAACCATGTTGGATTTAGAGTTCCAAATTCATCTATCTATATAGGAGAGAACACAGGGAAACCTAAATATAAAAACTGCTACTGTAGACGAACGCTTCAACCTAGAAGAAGAAAATTTGGTGAGCCAAGTGGGATTTGTGTACTGATCATTACCACCAAGTATCATCAAGATTGGGTGAAAATATATTTGCTGCTATTTTGGAAACTCGTTATTTCTTAGAAGCTTGGCAACCCATCTCAATGAAAGTGCTTTCCACAGTCTGTGCCTAGGGCTACTTGAAGAGGAAACAAAGCATAGAGACAAAACTGAGAACTCCTTTATTTTGTCAAGTTTCAAAGAGCTACTACAAACCATGTTGGATTTAGAGTTCCAAATTCATCTATCTATATAGGAGAGAACAGAGGGAAACCTAAATATAAAAACTGCTACTGTAGACGAACGCTTAAACCTAGAAGAACAAAATTTAGTGAGCCAAGTGGGATTTGTGTACTGATCTTTACCACAAAGTATCATCAAGTTTGGGTGAAAAAATATTTGCTGGTATTTTGGAAACTCGTAATTTCTAAGAAGCTTGGCAACCCCTCTCAATGAAAGTGCTTTTCCACAGTCTGTGCCTAGGGCTACTTGAAGAGGAAACAAACCATAGAGACAAAACTGAGAACTCCTTTATTTTATCAAGTTTCATAGAGCTACTACAAACCATGTTGGATTTAGAGTTCCAAATTCATCTATCTATATATGAGAGAACAGAGGGAAACCTAACTATAAAAACTGCTACTGTAGACGAACGCATCAACCTAGAAGAACAAAATTTGGTGAGCCAAGTGGGATTTGTGTACTGATCATTACCACCAATGTCATCAAGATTGGGTGAAAAAATATTTGCTGGTATTTTGGAAATCGTAATTTCTTAGAAGCTTGGCAACCCATCTCAGTGAAAGTGCTTTCCACAGTCTGTGCCTAGGACTACATGAAGAGGAAACAAACCATAGAGACAAAACTGAGAACTTTTTTATTTTATCAAGTTTCAAAGAGCTATTACAAACCATGTTGGATTTAGAGTTCCAAATTCATCTATCTATATAGGAGAGAACAGAGGGAAACCTAAATATAAAAACTGCTACTGTAGACGAAAGCTTCAAACTAGAAGAATAAAATTTGGTGAGCCAAGTGGGATTTGTGTACTGATCATTACCAACAAGTATCAACAAGATTGGGTGAAAATATATTTGCTGGTGTTTCGGAAACTCGTTATTTCTTAGCAGCTTGGCAACCCCTCTCAATGAAAGTTCTTTTCCACAGTCTGTGCCTATGGCTACTTGAAGAGGAAATAAAGCATAGAGACAAAACTGAGAACTCCTTCATTTTGTCAAGTTTCAAAGAGCTACTACAAACCATGTTGGATTTAGAGTTCCAAAATCATCTATCTATATAAAAGAGAACAGAGGGAAACCTAAATATAAAAACTGCTACTGTAGACGAACGCTTAAACCTAGAAGAACAAAATTTGGTGAGCCAAGTGGGATTTGTGTACTGATCATTTCCACAAAGTATCATCAAGATTGGGTGAAAAAATATTTGCTGGTATTTTGGAAACTCGTAATTTCTAAGAAGCTGGCAACCCCTCTCAATGAAAGTGCTTTTCCACAGTCTGTGCCTAGGGCTACTTGAAGAGGAAACAAACCATAGAGACAAAACTGAGAACTCCTTTATTTTATCAAGTTTCAAAGAGCTACTACAAACCATTTTGGATTTAGAGTTCCAAATTCATCTATCTATATATGAGAGGACAGAGGGAAACCTAACTATAAAAACTGCTACTATAGACGAACGCATCAACCTAGAAGAACAAAATTTGTTGAGCCAAGTGGGATTTGTGTACTGATCATTACCACCAATGTCATCAAGATTGGGTGAAAAAATATTTGCTGGTATTTTGGAAATTCTTAATTTTTTAGAAGCTTCGCAACCCATCTCAGTGAAAGTGCTTTCCACAGTCTGTGCCTAGGACTACTTGAAGAGGAAACAAACCATAGAGACAAAACTGAGAACTTTTTTATTTTATCAAGTTTCAAAGAGCTACTACAAACCATGTTGGATTTAGAGTTCCAAATTCATCTATCTATATAGGAGAGAACAGAGGGAAACCTAAATATAAATCTGCTACTGTAGACGAAAGCTTCAAAGTAGAAGAACAAAATTTCTTGAGCCAAGTGGGATTTGTGTACTGATCATTACCACCAATTATCATCAAGATTGGGTGAAAAAATATTTGCTGGTGTTTCGGAAACTCGTTATTTCTTAGCAGCTTGGCAACCCCTCTCAATGAAAGTTCTTTTCCACAGGCTGTGCCTATGGCTACTTGAAGAGGAAATAAACCATAGAGACAAAACTGAGAACTCCTTCATTTTGTCAAGTTTCAAAGAGCTACTACAAACCATGTTGGATTTAGAGTTCCAAAATTATCTATCTATATAGGAGAGAACAGAGGGAAACCTAAATATAAAAACTGCTACTGTAGACGAACGCTTCAACCTAGAAGAACAAAATTTGGTGAGCCAAGTAGGATTTGTTTACTGATCATTACCACCAAGTATCATCAAGATTGGGTGAAAAAATATTTGCTGGTATTTCGGAAACTCGTTATTTCTTAGAAGCTTGGCAACCCCTCTCAATGAAAGTGCTTTTCCACAGTCTGTGCCTAGGATTACTTGAAGAGGAAACAAACCATAGAGACAAAACTGTGAACTTTTTTATTATATCATGTTTCAAAGAGCTACTACAAACCATGTTGGATTTAGAGTTCCAGATTCATCTATCTATATAGGAGAGAACAGGGGGAAACCTAAATATAAAAACTGCTACCGTAGACGAAAGCTTCAACCTAGAAGAACAAAATTTGGTGAGCCAAGTGGGATTTGTTTACTGATCATTACCACCAAGTATCATCAAGATTGGGTTAAAAAATATTTGCTGGTATTTCGGAAACTCGTTATTTCTTAGAAGCTTCTGAACCCATCTCAATGAAAGTACTTTTCCACAGTCTGTGCCTAGGGCTACTTGAAGAGGAAACAAAGCATAGAGACAAAACTGAGAACTCCTTTATTTAGTCAAGTTTCAAAGAGCTACTACAAACCATGTTGGATTTAGAGTTCCAAATTCATCTATCTATATAGGAGAGAACAGAGGGAAACCTAAATATAAAAACTGCTACTGTAGACGAACGCTTAAACCTAGAAGAACAAAATTTAGTGAGCCAAGTGGGATTTGTGTACTGATCTTTACCACAAAGTATCATCAAGTTTGGGTGAAGAAATATTTGCTGGTATTTTTGAAACTCGTAATTTCTAAGAAGCTTGGCAACCCCCTCTCAATGAAAGTGCTTTTCCACAGTCTGTGCCTAGGGCTACTTGAAGAGGAAACAAACCATAGAGACAAAACTGAGAACTCCTTTTTTTTATCAAGTTTCATAGAGCTACTACAAACCATGTTGGATTTAGAGTTTCCAAATTCATCTATCTATATATGAGAGAACAGAGGGAAACCTAACTATAAAAACTGCTACTGTAGACGAACGCATCAACCTAGAAGAACAAAATTTGGTGAGCCAAGTGGGATTTGTGTACTGATCTTTACCACCAATGTCATCAAGATTGGGTGAAAAAATATTTGCTGGTATTTTGGAAATCGTAATTCTTAGAAGCTTGGCAACCCATCTCAGTGAAAGTGCTTTCCACAGTCTGTGCCTAGGACTACTTGAAGAGGAAACAAACCATAGAGACAAAACTGAGAACTTTTTTATTTTATCAAGTTTCAAAGAGCTATTACAAACCATGTTGGATTTAGAGTTCCAAATTCATCTATCTATATAGGAGAGAACAGAGGGAAACCTAAATATAAAAACTGCTACTGTAGACGAAAGCTTCAAACTAGAAGAACAAAATTTGGTGAGCCAAGTGGGATTTGTGTACTGATCATTACCACCAAGTATCAACAAGATTGGGTGAAAATATATTTGCTGGTGTTTCGGAAACTCGTTATTTCTTAGCAGCTTGGCAAACCCTCTCAATGAAAGTTCTTTTCCACAGTCTGTGCCTATGGCTACTTGAAGAGGAAATAAACCATAGAGACAAAACTGAGAACTCCTTCATTTTGTCAAGTTTCAAATAGCTACTACAAACCATGTTGGATTTAGAGTTCCAAAATCATCTATCTATATAAAAGAGAACAGAGGGAAACCTAAATATAAAACTGCTACTGTAGACGAACGCTTAAACCTAGAAGAACAAAATTTGGTGAGCCAAGTGGGATTTGTGTACTGATCATTACCACCAAGTATCATCAAGTTTGGGTGAAAAAATATTTGCTGGTATTTTGGAAACTCGTAATTTCTAAGAAGCTGGCAACCCCTCTCAATGAAAGTGCTTTTCCACAGTCTGTGCCTAGGGCTACTTGAAGAGGAAACAAACCATAGAGACAAAACTGAGAACTCCTTTATTTTATCAAGTTTCAAAGAGCTACTACAAACCATGTTGGATTTAGAGTTCCAAATTCATCTATCTATATATGAGAGGACAGAGGGAAACCTAACTATAAAAACTGCTACTATAGACGAACGCATCAACCTAGAAGAACAAAATTTGTTGAGCCAAGTGGATTTGTGTACTGATCATTACCACCAATGTCATCAAGATTGGGTGAAAAAATATTTGCTGGTATTTTGGAAATTCGTAATTTTTTAGAAGCTTCGCAACCCATCTCAGTGAAAGTGCTTTCCACAGTCTGTGCCTAGGACTACTTGAAGAGGAAACAAACCATAGAGACAAAACTGAGAACTTTTTTATTTTATCAAGTTTCAAAGAGCTACTACAAACCATGTTGGATTTAGAGTTCCAAATTCATCTATCTATATAGGAGAGAACAGAGGGAAACCTAAATATAAATCTGCTACTGTAGACGAAAGCTTCAAAGTAGAAGAACAAAATTTCTTGAGCCAAGTGGGATTTTGTGTACTGATCATTACCACCAATTATCATCAAGATTGGGTGAAAAAATATTTGCTGGTGTTTCGGAAACTCGTTATTTCTTAGCAGCTTGGCAACCCCTCTCAATGAAAGTTCTTTTCCACAGTCTGTGCCTATGGCTACTTGAAGAGGAAATAAACCATAGAGACAAAACTGAGAACTCCTTCATTTTGTCAAGTTTCAAAGAGCTACTACAAACCATGTTGGATTTAGAGTTCCAAAATTATCTATCTATATAGGAGAGAACAGAGGGAAACCTAAATATAAAAACTGCTATTGTAGACGAACGCTTCAACCTAGAAGAACAAAATTTGGTGAGCCAAGTAGGATTTGTTTACTGATCATTACCACCAAGTATCATCAAGATTGGGTGAAAAAATATTTGCTGGTATTTCGGAAACTCGTTATTTCTTAGAAGCTTGGCAACCCCTCTCAATGAAAGTGCTTTTCCACAGTCTGTGCCTAGATTAACTTGAAGAGGAAACAAACCATAGAGACAAAACTGTGAACTTTTTTATTATATCATGTTTCAAAGAGCTACTACAAACCATGTTGGATTTAGAGTTCCAGATTCATCTATCTATATAGGAGAGAACAGGGGGAAACCTAAATATAAAAACTGCTACTGTAGACGAAAGCTTCAACCTAGAAGAACAAAATTTGGTGAGCCAAGTGGGATTTGTTTACTGATCATTACCACCAAGTATCATCAAGATTGGGTGAAAAAATATTTGCTGGTATTTCGGAAACTCGTTATTTCTTAGAAGCTTCTCAACCCATCTCAATGAAAGTACTTTTCCACAGTCTGTGCCTAGGGCTACTTGAAGAGGAAACAAACCATAGAGAAAAAACTGAGAACTCCTTCATTTTGTCAAGTTTCAAAGAGCTACTACAAACCATGTTGGATTTAGAGTTCCAAAATCATCTATCTATATAGGAGAGAACAGAGTGAACCTAAATATAAAAACGGCTACTGTAGACGAACGCTTCAACCTAGATGAACAAAATTTGGTGAGCCAAGTGGGATTTGTGTACTGATCATTACCACCAAGTATCATCAAGATTGGGTGAAAAAATATTTGCTGGTATTTCGGAAACTTCTAATTTCTTAGAAGCTTGGCAACCCCTCTCAATGAAAGTGCTTTTCCACAGTCTGTACCTAGGGCTACTTGAAGAGGAAACAAACCATAGAGACAAAACTGAGAACTCCTTTATTTTGTCAAGTTTCAAAGAGCTACTACAAACCATGTTGGATTTAGAGTTCCAAATTCATCTATCTATATAGGAGAGAACACAGGGAAACCTAAATATAAAAACTGCTACTGTAGACGAACGCTTCAACCTAGAAGAACAAAATTTGGAGAGCCAAGTGGGATTTGTGTACTGATCATTACCACCAAGTATCATCAAGATTGGGTGAAAATATATTTGCTGCTATTTTGGAAACTCGTTATTTCTTAGAAGCTTGGCAACCCATCTCAATGAAAGTGCTTTCCACAGTCTGTGCCTAGGGCTACTTGAAGAGGAAACAAAGCATAGAGACAAAACTGAGAACTCCTTTATTTTGTCAAGTTTGAAAGAGCTACTACAAACCATGTTGGATTTAGAGTTCCAAAATCATCTATCTATATAGGAGAGAACAGAGTGAAACCTAAATATAAAAACGGCTACTGTAGACGAACGCTTCAACCTAGAAGACAAAATTTGCTGAGCCAAGTGGGATTTGTGTACTGATCATTACCACCAAGTATCATCAAGATTTGGTGAAAAAATATTTTCTGGTGTTTCGGAAACTCGTAATTTCTTAGAAAGCTTGGCAACCCCTCTCAATGAAAGTGCTTTTCCACAGTCTGTGCCTAGGGTTACTTGAAGAGGAAACAAACCATAGAGACAAAACTGAGAACTCCTTTATTTTGTCAAGTTTCAAAGAGCTACCACAAACCATGTTAGATTTAGAGTTCCAAAATTATCTATCTATATAGGAGAGAACAGAGAGAAACCTAAATATAAAAACTGCTACTGTAGACGAACGCTTCAACCTAGAATAACAAAATTTGGTGAGCCAAGTTGGATTTGTTTACTGATCATTACCACCAAGTTTCATCAAGATTGGGTGAAAAAATATTTGCTGGTATTTCGGAAACTCGTTATTTCTTAGAAGCTTGGCAACCCCTCTCAATGAAAGTGCTTTTCCACAGTCTGTGCCTAGGGTTACTTGAAGAGGAAACAAACCATAGAGACAAAACTGAGAACTCCTTTATTTTGTCAAGTTTCAAAGAGCTACTACAAACCATGTTGGATTTAGAGTTCCAAATTCATCTATCTATATAGGAGAGAACACAGGGAAACCTAAATATAAAAACTGCTACTGTACACGAACGCTTCAACCTAGAAGAACAAAATTTGGTGAGCCAAGTGGGATTTGTGTACTGATCATTACCACCAAGTATCATCAAGATTGGGTGAAAAAATATTTGCTGGTATTTTGGAAACTCGTAATTTCTTAGAAGCTTGGCAACCCATCTCAGTGAAAGTGCTTTCCACAGTCCGTGCCTAGGACTACTTGAAGAGGAAACAAACCATAGAGACAAAACTGTGAACTTTTTTATTATATCAAGTTTCAATGAGCTACTACAAACCATGTTGGATTTAGAGTTCCAGAATCATCTATCTATATAGGAGAGAACAGGGGGAAACCTAAATATAAAAACTGCTACTGTAGACGAAAGCTTCAAACTAGAAGAACAAAATTTGGGGAGCCAAGTGGGATTTGTGTACTGATCATTACCACCAAGTATCATCAAGATTGGGTGAAAATATATTTGCTGGTATTTGGAAACTCGTTATTTCTTAGAAGCTTGGCAACCCATCTCAATGAAAGTGCTTTCCACATTCTGTTCCTAGGGCTACTTGAAGAGGAAACAAACCATAGAGACAAAACTGAGAACTCCTTCATTTTGTCAAGTTTCAAAGAGCTACTACAAACCATGTTGGATTTAGAGTTCCAAAATCATCTATCTATATAAAAGAGAACAGAGGGAAACCTAAATATAAAAACTGCTACTGTAGATGAACGATTCAACCTAGAAGAACAAAATTTGGTGAGCCAAGTGGGATTTGTGTACTGATCATTAGCTCCACGTATCATCAAGATTGGGTGAAAAAATATTTGCTGGTATTTCAGAATCTTGTAATTTCTTAGAAGCTTGGCAACTCCTCTCAATGTAAGTGCTTTTCCACAGTCTGTGCCTAGGGCTACTTGAAGAGGAAACAAACCATAGAGACAAAACTGAGAACTCCTTTATTTTGTCAAGTTTCAAAGAGCTACTATAAACCATGTTGGATTTAGAGTTCCAAATTCATCTATTTATATAGGAGAGAGCAGAGGGAAACCTAAATATAAAAACTGCTACTGTAGACGAACGCTTTAACCTAGAAGAACAAAATTTGGCGAGCCAAGTGGGATTTGTGTACTGATCATTACCACAAAGTATCATCAAGATTGGGTGAAAAAATATTTGCTGGTATTTTGGAAACTCGTAATTCTAAGAAGCTTGGCAACCCCTCTCAATGAAAGTGCTTTTCCAGAGTCTGTGCCTAGGGCTACTTGAAGAGGAAACAAACCATAGAGACAAAACTGAGAACTCCTTTATTTTATCAAGTTTCAAATAGCTACTACAAACCATGTTGGATTTAGAGTTCCAAATTCATCTATCTATATATGAGAGAACAGAGGGAAACCTAAATATAAAAACTGCTACTGCAGACTAACGCTTCAAATTAGAAGAACAAAATTTGGTGAGCCAAGTGGGATTTGTGTACTGATCATTACCACCAAGTATCATCAAGATTGGGTGAAAATATATTTGCTGGTATTTGGAAACTCGTTATTTCTTAGAATCTTGGCAACCCATCTCAATGAAAGTGCTTTCCACAGTCTGTTCCTAGGGCTACTTGAAGAGGAAACAAACCATAGAGACAAAACTGAGAACTCCTACATTTTGTCAAGTTTCAAAGAGCTACTACAACCATGTTGGATTTAGAGTTCCAAAATCATCTATCTATATAAAAGAGAACAGAGGGAATCCTAAATATAAAAACTGCTACTGTAGACGAACGCTTCAACCTAGAAGAACAAAATTTGGTGAATCAAGTGGGATTTGTGTACTGATCATTAGCTCCACGTATCATCAAGATTGGGTGAAAAAATATTTGCTGGTATTTCAGAATCTTGTAATTTCTAAGAAGCTTGGCAACCCCTCTCAATGAAAGTGCTTTTCCACAGTTTGTGCCTAGGGCTACTTGAAGAGGAAACAAACCATAGAGACAAACTGAGAACTCCTTTATTTTGTCAAGTTTCAAAGAGCTACTATAAACCATGTTGGATTTAGAGTTCCAAATTCATCTATTTATATAGGAGAGAGCAGAGGGAAACCTAAATATAAAAACTGCTACTGTAGACGAACGCTTTAACCTAGAAGAACAAAATTTGGCGAGCCAAGTGGGATTTGTGTACTGATCATTACCACAAAGTATCATCAAGATTGGGTGAAAAAATATTTGCTGGTATTTTGGAAACTCGTAATTTCTAAGAAGCTTGGCAACCCCTCTCAATGAAAGTGCTTTTCCAGAGTCTGTGCCTAGGGCTACTTGAAGAGGAAACAAACCATAGAGACAAAACTGAGAACTCCTTTATTTTATCAAGTTTCAAATAGCTACTACAAACCATGTTGGATTTAGAGTTCCAAATTCATCTATCTATATATGAGAGAACAGAGGGAAACCTAAATATAAAAACTGCTACTGCAGACTAACGCTTCAAATTAGAAGAACAAAATTTGGTGAGCCAAGTGGGATTTGTGTACTGATCATTACCACCAAGTATCATCAAGATTGGGTGAAAATATATTTGCTGGTATTTGGAAACTCGTTATTTCTTAGAATCTTGGCAACCCATCTCAATGAAAGTGCTTTCCACAGTCTGTTCCTAGGGCTACTTGAAGAGGAAACAAACCATAGAGACAAAACTGAGAACTCCTACATTTTGTCAAGTTTCAAAGAGCTACTACAAACCATGTTGGATTTAGAGTTCCAAAATCATCTATCTATATAAAAGAGAACAGAGGGAATCCTAAATATAAAAACTGCTACTGTAGACGAACGCTTCAACCTAGAAGAACAAAATTTGGTGAATCAAGTGGGATTTGTGTACTGATCATTAGCTCCACGTATCATCAAGATTGGGTGAAAAAATATTTGCTGGTATTTCAGAATCTTGTAATTTCTTAGAAGCTTGGCAACCCCTCTCAATGAAAGTGCTTTTCCACAGTTTGTGCCTAGGGCTACTTGAAGAGGAAACAAACCATAGAGACAAAACTGAGAACTCCTTTATTTTTTCAAGTTTCAAAGAGCTACTATAAACCATGTTGGATTTAGAGTTCCAAATTCATCTATTTATATAGGAGAGAACAGAGGGAAACCTAAATATAAAAACTGCTACTGTAGACGAACGCATCAACCTAGAAGAACAAAATTTGGTGAGCCAAGTGGGATTTGTGTACTGATCATTACCAACACGTGTCATCAAGATTGGGTGAAAAAATATTTGCTGGTATTTGGAAACTCGTAATTTCTTAGAATCTTGGCAACCCATCTCAGTGAAAGTGCTATCCACAGTCGGTGCCTAGGACTACTTGAAGAGGAAACAAACCATAGAGACAAAACTGAGAACTCCTTTATTTTATCAAGTTTCAAAGAGCTACTACAAACCATGTTGGATTCAGAGTTCCAAATTCATCTATCTATATAGGAGAGAACAGAGGGAAACCTAAATATAAAAAGCTACTGTAGACGAACGCTTCAAACTAGAAGAACAAAATTTGGTGAGCCAAGTGGGATTTGTGTACTGATCATTACCACCAAGTATCATCAAGATTGGGTGAAAATATATTTGCTGCTATTTTGAAACTCGTTATTTCTTAGAAGCTTGGCAACCCATCTCAATGAAAGTGCTTTCCACAGTCTGTGCCTAGGGCTATTTGAAGAGGAAACAAAGCATAGAGAAAAAACTGAGATGTCCTTTATTTTGTCAAGTTTCAAAGAGCTACTACAAACCATGTTGGATTTAGAGTTCCAAATTCATCTATCTATATAGGAGACAACAGAGGGAAACCTAAATATAAAAACTGCTACTGTAGACGAAAGCTTCAACCTAGAAGAACAAAATTTGGTGATCCAAGTGGGATTTGTGTACTGATCATTAGCAACAAGTATCATCAAGATTGGGTAAAAAATATTTGCTGGTATTTCGGAAACTTGTTATTTCTTAGAAGCTAGGCAACCCCTCTCAATGAAAGTGCTTTTCCACAGTGTTTGCCTAGGGCTACTTGAAGAGGAAACAAACCATAGGGACAAAATTGAGAACTCCTTTATTTTGTCAAGTTTCAAAGAGCTACTACAAACCATGTTGGATTTAGAGTTCCAAATTCATCTATTTATATAGGAGAGAACAGAGGAAAACCTAAATATAAAAACTGCTACTGTAGACGAACGCTTCAACCAAGAAGAACAAAATTTGGTGAGCCAAGTGGGATTTGTGTACTGATCATTAGCAACAAGTATAATCACGATTTAGTGAAAAAATATTTGCTGGTATTTCGGAAAGTCGTTATTTCTTAGAAGCTTTGCAACCCCTCTCAATGAAAGTGGTTTTCCACAGTCTGTGCCTAGGGCTACTTGAAGAGGAAACAAACCATAGAGACAAAATTGAGAACTTTCTTATTTTATCAAGTTTCAAAGAGCTACTACAAACCATGTTGGATTTAGAGTTCCAAATTCATCTATCTATATAGGAGAGAACAGAGGGAAACCTAAATATAAAAACTGCTACTGTAGACGAATGCTTCAAACTAGAAGAACAAAATTTGGTGAGCCAAGTGGGATTTGTGTACTGATCATTACCACCAAGTATCATGAAGTTTGGGTGAAAAAATATTTGCTGGTATTTCGGAAACTCGTTATTTCTTAGAAGCTTCTCAACCCATCTCAATGAAAGTACTTTTCCACAGTCTGTGCCTAGGGCTACTTGAAGAGGAAACAAACCATAGAGACAAAACTGAGAACACCTTCATTTTGTCAAGTTTCAAAGAGCTACTAGAAACCATGTTGGATTTAGAGTTCCAAAATAATCTATCTATATAAAAGAGAACAGAGGGAAACCTAAATATAAAAACTGCTACTGTAGACGAAAGCTTCAAACTAGAAGCACAAAATTTGGTGAGCCAAGTGGGATTTGTGTACTGATCATTACCACCAAGTATCATCAAGTTTGGGTGAAAAAATATTTGCTGGTATTTCAGAAACTCGTTATTTCTTAGAAGCTTCTCAACCCATCTCAATGAAAGTGCTTTTCCACAGTCTGTGCCTAGGGCTACTTGAAGAGGAAACAAACCATTGAGACAAAACTGAGAACTTTTTTATTTTATCAAGTTTCAAAGAGCTACTAAAAAACCATGTTGGATTTAGAGTTAAAATTCTTCATCTATATAGGAGAGAACAGAGGGAAACCTAAATATAAAAACTGCTACTCAAGACGAACGCTTCAAACTAGAAGAACAAAACTTGGTGAGCCAAGTGGGATTTGTGTACTGATCATTACCACCAAGTATCATCAAGTTTGGGTGAAAAAATATTTGCTGGTATTTCGGAAACTCGTTATTTCTTAGAAGCCTCTCATCCCATCTCAATGAAAGTACATTTCCACAGTCTGTGCCTAGGGCTACTTGAAGAGGAAACAAACCATAGAGACAAAACTGAGAACTCCTTCATTTTGTCAAGTTTCAAAGAGCTACTACAAACCATGTTGGATTTAGAGTTCCAAAATCATCTATCTATATACAAGAGAACAGAGGGAAACCTAAATATAAAAACTGCTACTGTAGACGAACGCTTCAACCTAGAAGAACAAAATTTGGTGAGCCAAGTGGGATTTGTGTACTGATCATTACCACCAAGTATCATCAAGATTGGGTGAAAAATATTTGCTGGTATTTCGGAAACTCGTAATTTCTAAGAAGCTTGGCAACCCCTCTAAATGAAAGTGCTTTTCCACAGTCTGTGCCTAGGGCTACTTGAAGAGGAAACAAACCATAGAAACAAAACTGAGAACTCCTTTATTTTGTCAAGTTTCAAAGAGCTACTACAAACCATGTTGGATTTAGAGTTCCAAATTCATCTATCTATATATGAGAGAACAGAGTAAAACCTAAATATAAAAACTGCTACTGTAGACGAACGCTTCAACCTAGAAGAACAAAATTTGGTGAGCCAAGTGGGATTTGTGTACTGATCATTACCACCAAGTATCATCAAGATTGGGTGAAAAATATTTGCTGGTATTTACTAAAATCGTAATTTCTAAGAAGCTTGGCAACCCCTCTCAATGAAAGTGCTTTTCCACAGTCTGTGCCTAGGGCTTCTTGAAGAGGAAACAAACCATAGAGACAAAACTGAGAACTCCTTTATTTTGTCAAGTTTCAAAGAGCTACTACAAACCATGTTGGATTTAGAGTTCCAAATTCTTCTATCTATATATGAGAGAACAGAGGGAAACCTAACTATAAAAACTGCTAGTGTAGACGAACGCATCAACCTAGAAGAACAAAATTTGGTGAGCCAAGTGGGATTTGTGTACTGATCATTACCTCCAAGTATAATCAAGATTGGGTGAAAAAATATTTGCTGGTATTTTGGAAACTCGTTATTTCTTAGAAGCTTGGCAACAAATCTCAGTGAAAGTGCTTTTCACAGTCTGTGCCTAGGACTACTTGAAGAGGAAACAAACCATAGAGACAAAACTGAAAACGTTTTTATTTTATCAAGTTTCAAAGAGCTATTACAAACCATGTTGGATTTAGAGTTCCAAATTCATCTATCTATATAGGAGAGAACAGAGGGAAACCTAAATATAAAAACTGCTACTGTAGACGAAAGCTTCAAACTAGAAGAACAAAATTTGGTGAGCCAAGTGGGATTTGTGTACTGATCATTACCACCAAGTATCATCAAGTTTGGGTGAAAAAATATTTGCTGGTATTTCAGAAACTCGTTATTTCTTAGAAGCTTCTCAACCCATCTCAATGAAAGTGCTTTTCCACAGTCTGTGCCTAGGGCTACTTGAAGAGGAAACAAACCATAGAGACAAAACTGAGAACTCCTTTTTTTTATCAAGTTTCAAGGAGCTACTACAAACCATGTTGGATTTAGAGTTCCAAATTCATCTATCTATGTCGCGACCCCTTGCCCGCAAGGAAGACGCAACTCAGGAATCTTCTTTCAGCAGTTTATTCAGGCCTTGATTTAAGTATCTTATAGTGACTCACTTTCTTTCTTCTTCCTTTCTTCTTCCTCTCTCTGAGGGCCCAAGCACAGCCTAATAAAGCCTCCCACGTACCAATCTTAAGCTGCCGCGTGGGTCTTTCTTATAGGGTGGCAAGAGATAGCGTGCCAAGTCTCCACAAAGGAATTTGATTTATCACAGGCCACAGTGGAAGCCGGCGCCATCTTCTAATGGCGGCCACAATTTACAACAATGGCTTACTACAGTTCCCCCTTCTAATTTATAAAACAATGCAGGCGAAAGTAGAGGTCCTATCCTACTGTGCAGAAGTGGCTGCAATGTATGGTTCAGTCCTAAGGAGGGCCCTTCCCCAGACCTGACCCCATATCAGCCGACGCCTTTTTTCGTAGGGCGGGGGTGTGGACGTCAAACCCGCATGCAATAGGACATGCTTTCCTTGAGGTCCGTTGAAGGATCACTCAAGTGCAGTGCTTTGCCTCGCATCCTGCATCGTGATGAAGGTGGACGAAGGGGGACAGCTGAGGCTGTTCTGTGGCTGTACACAACGACAAACGAGTTGACAGCACCCTGAAAGAAAGGCACGGACTTTAAGGCGATAGAGAAGTATTAGTGTGGAAACCCACCTGCGTGCAATGGCAGCAAGACCGGCAGAGTGCAAGGGCTTTCCAACACTAAGAGAATAACGAGGAAAGACATGTCGATCCCAGTGCAATGTTATAACAACTTGGGGTGCAACGACCATGTCAAAGATTTACTGTTTAAGCTGCGCAAGCCAGACTTGAGGTGAATTGCCACTTTCTAAAGCTGCAAGAGCTTGGATGATCATAGCCTTATCGTGAGCATTGCGGGCCTTGAGGCGACAGAGAAACCACAAACAGAGAAACATACCGAAGCAACACATTGCACCAAAAATGCCTACCCCCACCCACTCTTTAAAAAAGGAAAAAGCAGAAGATATCCAATCGGTGAATTGACCCAAAGTCACGGGATCAACACGGGTGTTATTCAAGACAGCTATCTGGGTTAGTTGAGACTGGATCATGTCTTCCGCTTCCATGGACCAATTTCCAGCCAAATATTCGCCAATGATGCGGGAAGCATTCCTGGAATCATTAAATCTGACAGAGGTTATGCATAAATGTGCACGTTGGTCAACACAACCCAAAAGTACTAAGTCAGCCAATTCTTCTACCTGAGCTTGGAGTAAATCTATTCTTTGGTTGGCAGCTAAAATCCCTGACAAAATATGTTGATTAATTGTATTTTGGGATTCAAGTATAGTGGAAGTTTGTTGGATAACTTGATTAATGGTGGCAGCAGTTTGTACTTGATTGGCCATAGCCATTCTGGCCGTAACCGCTGCAGCAGCAGATACCGCCACGGCTGTCACTAAGCCGCTGTGATCCCAAAATCTCTGCGGACTCTAAGTAGCTCAACAATAGGGAATTTATCAGGATCCGCAGTGACCGGGATTGGGACGAAAGTTGGAATTTTCATAACCACTGCTACAGTCCAAGAACCATTCCAACACTCAGATAAGAGACAGGTAGTATGAGAACAATCCAGCATCTCCACTGAGGTGGCCTCAGCCAGAAGGAATAAGAAAGGGGATTGGACACAGACCATTGCAGGAGGCAATGCGGCATTATACAACAGAGAGTTGAATGAAACAGATGTAAGTCTATTACCTTGTTCACTTTCCCTAACAGTACCAGAAATATTAGCCAGCCAACTTTTGGCTCCTAGCAACTGAGCCAATGCAGAAATATCGGCTGAAGCCCCCTTTTCATTGGAAATCAGCCACTGAAACCAGGACCAACCTACTCCTGTAGAGGAGCTGGCACTATTGTTAAAGTTATAAACATACCTCTTAAGAGAGGGGGAAAGGGAGAAACCTTTAGCAACTTGATGTTTCTCCCAAGAATGATCCTGACAAGGTGTAAATGTTGGGAGGAAACCAAGATTAGGGGAACAGTAAGGAGAGGCCTTAAAATGAGTGGCCTTATAAATACTACTAGAAGAAGGAGGCACTGGGATTAGTACCTCGGAGATAATAGCCAAGGTAGTTATGTTAAGAGCAGAGCTGCTGTTTGCGGGGGTCCCTGAGCCTGATTGCTTCCCCGAAACTACTTTGCTCAATACAGCACTGATAATGCTTCCTGAGACCTGATTGGACCGCAATGGTTCCTCCCAGTTAGTCAAATTTTTGGTCTTAAGGCTAATGCAATTAGCGTTTTTAAGGCTGAAACAAAAAACTCCTGTAAGATTAACTTGAGATTGATTAAAAATTCTCTCCATGTCCCCTCTAGGAGGGGCACAGGGAGCAGACATCTCACATGAGGTAGAAAAAAGAGTGGGGAGGACATTAGAATTACCATGAACCGGCATCGGCATTGGCCATGCCCGTGCCACTGCCCACCACCGCATTGGTGTCGCCTGTGCCATCGGCACCAGCACCAGAGCCAGAGCACTTAGCAGAATGAAGATCTTCATCACAGGATTGTTGTGGTATCTCTTGTTGCTGGTCAGTTGATGTCGAGACTCTTCTTGTCAAGCGTTCAGGGACCCACAACGGTTCCGTACGATCCTGGGGAAAAACACATACAGATCCTCGTGCCCATGTCAGCACGGGGTCAGGGCCATTCCATTGGCCCGTAAGAACATCCTTCCACTTAACATAGCCAATCACAGAGGGCTGAGGGGACACATGTCTATCGGCCGCAGAGCGACCATGAATATCCAAATTCAAAAAATTAATGGTAAAGAGAGCTAAGGACAGGCGTTCTTTAGGAGTGTGTTCAGCTCCTATTCCCCCTTTTTGTTTTTGTAAAGTTTCCTTTAAGGTGCGATGAGCACGCTCAACAATGCCTTGTCCTTGAGGATTATAAGGCAAACCATGAGTAAGTTGCACTCCCATAGTAGAACAAAAAGCTGTAAATTGTCTGCCAGTATAAGCAGGTCCATTATCAGTCTTAAGGGATGCAGGTGCACCCCATGCTGCCCATGCCTCTAAACAGTGAGTAATGACATTACGTGCCTTTTCTCCCGATAAAGCAGAAGCATGGATAATTCCAGAGCACGTATCAACGGAAACATGCACATACTTAAGGTTACCAAAGTCAGGTATATGTGTCACATCCATTTGCCAAACAACCAATGGCTTTAATCCCCGTGGGTTTACTCCATAATTAGGGGGATGAAGAAATGTGACACAATGGGGACATTGCAATACTATCTGCCGAGCATCCGCTCTTGAAATGGAAAAACGCCTGCGCAGCATTAATGCATTAACATGGAAGTTTTGGTGAAACAACTTAGCCCTCTCTAAGGAGGAAGCCAAGCATATCAATTGACTTCTAGTGGCTAAGTCCGCACAGGCATTACCTTGGGATAACGGACCAGGAAGAGAGGTGTGAGCCCTGATGTGCATTGGATAAAAAGAAGCAGTGCAGTTAGAGATAAGCTGTTGAAGCTGAGTAAAGTAAACAGACACATTGTGGGCATCACTAATAGTTCCCACGGCCTCCAGGACTTTTAGTGCTTGTACCACATAACTGGAGTCCGAAATAAGATTCAAAGGAAAAGAACACTGTTTAAAAACTTCAATAACAATTTGTAGTTCTACCCATTGTGGATTTCCAGGAGCAAATTGATGCTGGATAGGGGGAGAGTCATTAATTACGTAGGCTCCCATTCCAGACTTGGAACCATCAGTAAAAATGTTAACAGCCCCCGGAATTGGACTGGATGAAGTTACCTTAGGGAAAATGATGGGATGTTCTTTAACAAAATGGAGTAATGGATGAGAAGGGTAGTGATTATCAATACTCCCTTGAAACGAGCAACACAGAATAGCCCAGTTGTCTAGAGTAGCACATAAAACATTAAGTTGAGCTTTAGTGTAGGGTATGATAAGAGAAGAAGGTGATTGGCCGAAAAATTGAATGCTTTGTTGAATCCCTTTAAGTGCCAATGCTGCAACAGCATCAGGATAATATTCTAAGGATTTTCCTGGGGATACATGTGGGTGGATCCATAGTAAAGGCCCATCTTGCCACAGTACTCCAGTAGGCTGCAGCATAGTGGCAAGCACACATAACTGGAAAGGTTTATCACTCTGGAGCCTGCATAGAGTGGCATGCTGTATAGCTTGTTCTACTTTTATAAGGGCCGCTCTAGCCTCAGTAGTGAGGCTACGAGGGGAAGCAAGATCTGGATCACCCTTAAGAGTAGCATACAAAGGCTGGAGCACAATATTAGGAATATGTAAATATCCTCTTATCCAATTAATATCTCCCAGCAATTTTTGAAAATCATTTAAAGTTCGGAGATCTTGAGTCCTGATGGTAATTTTTTGTGGTTTTAATTTGTCATACCCAATTGTTGCTCCCAAAAACCTGATAGAATCCCCCGTTTGAACCTTTTCAGGTGCGATGTGCAGTCCATGTTGAGCCAACAGCATCACGAGTTCTTTATAAGCCTCATAAACTGTCTGTTCTAATTTTGCGGCCAATAACACATCATCCATATAGTGAATGATCTTGGTGGAGGAATACTTATGTCTGAGAGGTGCGAGTGCCTTTCCCACATACATCTGGCACATCGTGGGACTGTTAGCCATCCCCTGTGGCAACACCACCCACTCAAACCTTTGATCTGGTTCCTCATGATTACACGAGGGAAGGGTGAAAGCAAAACGTTGGGAATCTTTAGGATGCAAAGGAATGGAAAAGAAACAGTCTTTAATGTCAATAACAATTATATGCCAGCCTTGAGGAACAGAGGAGAGCAGAGGCAGCCCTCTTTGAATGGGCCCCATAAGCTGCATCTGAGCATTAACTGCTCGTAGATCATGCAGTAGGCGCCACTTCCCTGATTTTTTCTTAATGACAAATATGGGAGTATTCCATGGAGAAGTAGAAGGTTGGATGTGACCCAAATCAAGTTGTTCTTTGACTAGATCATGGGCTGCTGCCAGTTTAGCCGAGGGAAGAGGCCACTGAGGCACCCAAACAGGCTCCTCGGTGAGCCATGTTATGGGTATTTGAGCCCCAGTGGCCCCTAGGAAAAACCCAGACCAAACCTGTTAAGCTTTTGATGACCTTGCACAGGATGCTTACGTCCCTGTAGGTGCCTTCCTAGTCCTAGACCTGGCTTATACCCCATATCTTGCATGATATGTTGAGACACTGGGGAATAGTCATTACTAAGAGTGAACCCCATGTCTTTCATCAGATCACGGCCCCATAAAGAAATAGGTAAATCAAGTACATAAGGCTGAAAAGTACCATCGTGTCCTTCCGAGTCCTTACAAGATAGATGTCTACAGCTGATTTGAGGGGCTTGGGCATATCCAAGTCCTTTTAAGGATTGATCAGAAGCCTGCACTGGCCATCCCCTAGACCAGTCCTTAAGGGCTATGATACTACGATCTGCTCCTGTGTCCAGCAATCCCACAATAGATTTACCCTCTATGCTTAATTCCAAAGTGGGGCGATTGCTCATATCCAGTGACAAATAGGCACAATTTCCTCCGGTGGTACCAATCTGATTTCCTGCCCGTGACCTTGAGTCAGCAGGGAAGTGATTATGCAAACTAGGCAAAATTAGCAATTGAGCAATCCGATCCCCTGGGGAGATAGACACAATGCCCCTTGGAGCTTCTACCATAACCTTTACTGCCCCTACAGTATCAGGGTTTACAACTCCGGGGAAAACATGAAGACCTTGTAGGATAGAGGATGCACGTCCAATTAACAAACCTACAGTGCCAGGGGGTAAAGGCCCTTTGAACTCAGTTTCCACCAATTGGACTCCCATCTTAGGTGTTAATACGAGTCTGGAGGTGGAACAGAGGTCCAATCCCGCGGCACCTGTAGTGGCTCTCCGCATCTCGTGGGATGGCGCAGAGAAGGCCATGTCTCGGGTTCGGGTGTGACATTCTCCATTGCCCCATATATTCGTGGGCCCTGGGGTCGGGGGCCCCTTTGGCCGTTTTTTGGCCCAGCTGAAATAGGCTGTCCATGGATGTCCCTCACTGATCTACACTCCCTTGCCCAATGCTTCCCCTTTTTGCATTTTGGACACAGCCCCGGTTGACGAGGGCCATTAGAAGGGCCACCGCGAGGAGGTCCAGTAAAATTGCCTTTTTTGGGACAGTCACGTTTGAAATGGCCGGATTGACCACAATGGAAGCATGTTCCGGCACCAGGACCGCCCCCTTTTGCAATCCGAAGGACAGCAGCTGCAAGACCTGCATTAGTTAAAGGTCCTCCAAGCTCTCTACACACTTTCATCCAAGCTTCTATGCCCTTGTTTTTATAAGGAGCGATTGCTGCTTTACATTCTTTGGTGCATTGCTCAAAAACAAGTTGTTTAATCAAGGGCATTGCTCTATCAGGGTCACCAAAGATTTTTCCTGCGGCATCCACCATCCTAGCAACAAAGTCCGAGAAAGGTTCTGTGGGGCCTTGCATGATTTTTGTTAAATTGCCAGACACTTCTCCTCTATTTGGGAGTGATTTCCATGCACGGATACAAATGTTATTGATCTGTTCATATACCTCAGGGGGATATCCTGTTTGTTGATTAGCATATCTGCCTTGTCCCAAAAGCATTTCCTTGTCCCAATGGGGGTGTCCCGCCGCATAGTTTTGGGCAGCCTGCTCTACAGCACCCTCTAGCATAAAGGCTCTCCAGTCCAAATATTTGCCTGGAGAAACACAAGCCCGAACAAGGCTAGCCCAATCAGAGGGAGTCATACAGTGTCTAGACAGACTCTCCACCTGAGTTAATGTGAAGGCGGCATCCACCCCATAAGTACGCACAGACTCTGCCAGGGTCTTCACAATTTTGAAATCTAAGGGCTCATGGAATCTTCCCCTATTGTCATCCTGGAAAACTGGATAAGCAAGACCCATCTCAGCATTAACAGCCCTCCATGTTTGGGCATGGAAAGCTCTCCTCGAAACACCCTCACCGTACGGCGGCGGGTCTGGAGGATCATTTTTCTTGAGCTCCTGTTTATTTTTATTCCCTTCTCCCATAGTTAAATTCCCTAGCTGCCGAGACAGTCTCCCGAGCTCCTCCTGTTCTTCCTCCTACTCTTCTGACCCACTTTTGCATGGGAGTGTGCGCAGTGTACTGAGATCTGGATACAGGCGTTTCCTCCCCCGTTTCTCGCTCTGCACATTCCCCTCCTCCTGAAATATTTCACTCCGTGCCAGAGACAATCGCCTCCTCCCCTGTTTCTCGCTCCGCACACTGCCATCCTCCTGAAATACGTCACTGCCTGCCGGAGATAATTGTTTCCTCCCCTGTTTCTCGCTCCGCACACTCCCACCCTCCTGAAATACCTCACTGCCTGCCATTTCTGATTTTTCTTCATGTAACTGCTCTAAAACTTCTTGTCCTTTAGTAAGTGCTTCCTGACATCTGCTATCTGTGAGGCAACTACGAATCATCTTCCAAAGGGGTATCACCCCACCCTCTAATATGCCCTGCTCAGAAGCAAAGTCAAGGTCTCTGCCTAACTTATCCCAGCTAGGCAGAGTAAAGCTGCCCCAGAACGGAAACCACGATGCAGCAATATCTGTCTTCTGTAAAAATCTCTGTAAAGTACTACGTTTCACTTCTAGGCCCTTGGAATGTAACAGGTTATCTAGGGCCAGGAGAAGCGGACTTGAAGATACGGCACCCATGACACAACAAAAGACACACAACAAACAAGAGTGAAAGTAAGAGCAAAAGTACACAGTGCAGCTGCAATAAGATTTAATGCTCTCTCTGGCTCTACAGAGGAGCTGCCGCCTTGACAGCGGGTCCTAAATCACCTAGGACTAATCTCCGCTTTAACCGGGGTCCCAATTAACCTGGGACTAATCTCTGCTTTAACCGCAGGTCCCAATTAACCTGGGACTAATCTCTGCTTTAACCGCAGGTCCCAATTAACCTGGGACTAATCTCTGCTTTAATAGCAGGTCCCACCTTACCTGGGACTAACCGGTGCACCACCCCTGACTGCTGAAAGTTCTGGTTCCCGGGTCTCGGCACCACTTGTCGCGACCCCTTGCCCGCAAGGAAGACGCAACTCAGGAATCTTCTTTCAGCAGTTTATTCAGGCCTTGATTTAAGTATCTTATAGTGACTCACTTTCTTTCTTCTTCCTTTCTTCTTCCTCTCGCTGAGGGCCCAAGCACAGCCAAATAAAGCCTCCCACGTACCAATCTTAAGCTGCCGCGTGGGTCTTTCTTATAGGGTGGCAAGAGATAGCGTGCCAACTCTCCACAAAGGAATTTGATTTACCACAGGCCACAGTGGAAGCCGGCGCCATCTTCTAATGGCGGCCACAATTTACAACAATGGCTTACTACATATCTATATATGAGAGAACAGAGGGAAACCTAAGTATAAAAGCTGCTACTGTAGACGAACGCATCAACCTAGAAGAACAAAATTTGGTGATCCAAGTGGGATTTGTGTACTGATCATTACCACCAAGTATCATCAAGATTGGGTGAAAAAATATTTGCTGGTATTTCGGAAACGCGTTATTTCTTAGAAGCTTCTCAACCAATCTCTATGAAAGTACATTTCCACAGTCTGTGCCTAGGGCTACTTGAAGAGGAAACAAACCATAGAGACACAACTGAGAACTCCTTCATTTTGTCAAGTTTCAAAGAGCTACTACAAACCATGTTGGATTTAGAGTTCCAAAATCATCTATCTATATAGGAGAGAACAGAGGGAAACCTAAATATAAAAACTGCTACTGTAGACGAACGCTTCAACCTAGAAGAACAAAATTCTGTGAGCCAAGTGGTATTTGTGTACTGATCATTACCACCAAGTATCATCAAGAGTGGGTAAAAAATATTTGCTGGTATTTCGGAAACTCTTTATTTCTTAGAAGCTTGGCAACCCCTCTCAATGAAAGTGCTTTTCCACAGTCTGTGCCTAGGGCTACTGGAAGAGGAAACAAACCATAGAGACAAAACTGAGAACTCCTTTATTTTGTCAAGTTTCAAAGAGCTACTATAAACCATGTTGGATTTAGAGTTCCAAATTCATCTATTTATATAGGAGAGAACGGAGGGAAACAAAATATAAAAACCGCTACTGTAGACGAACGCTTCAAACTAGAAGAACAAAATTTGGTGAGCCAAGTGGGATTTGTGTACTGATCATTACCACCAAGTATCATCAAGATTGGGTGAAGAAATATTTGCTGGTTTTTCGGAAACTCGTTATTTCTTAGAAGCTTCTCAAACCATCTCAATGAAAGTACATTTCCACAGTTTGTGCCTAGGGCTACTTGAAGAGGAAACAAACCATAGAGACAAAACTGAGAACTCCTTCATTTTGTCAAGTTTCAAAGAGCTACTACAAACCATGTTGCATTTAGAGTTCCAAAATCATCTACCTATATAGGAGAGAACAGAGGGAAACCTAAATATAAAAACTGCTACTGTAGACGAACGCTTCAACCTAGAAGAACAAAATTTGGTGAGCCAAGTGGGATTTGTGTACTGATCATTGCCACCAAGTATCATTAATATTGGGTGAAAAAATATTTGCTGGTATTTCGGAAACTCGTAATTTCTTAGAAGATTGGCAACCCCTCTCAATGAAAGTGCTTTTTCACAGTCAGTGCCTAGGGCTACTGGAAGAGGAAACAAACCATAGAGACAAAACTGAGAACTCCTATATTTTTTCAAGTTTCAAAGAGCTACTATAAACCATGTTGGATTTAGAGTTCCAAATTCATCTATTTATATAGGAGAGAACAGAGGGAAACCTAAATATAAAAACTGCTACTGTAGACGAATGCTTCAACCTAGAAGTACAAAATTTGGTGAGCCAAGTGGAATTTGTGTACTGATCATTACCACCAAGTATCATCAAGATTGGGTGAAAAAATATTTGCTGGTATTTCGGAAAATCGTAATTTCTTAGAAGCTTGGCAACCCCTCTCAATGAAAGTGCTTTTCCACAGTCTGTGCATAGGGCTACTTGAAGAGGAAACAAACCATAGAGACAAAACTGAGAACTCCTTTATTTTTTCAAGTTTCAAGGAGCTACTACAAACCATGTTGGATTTAGTGTTCCAAATTCATCTATCTATATATGAGAGAACAGAGGGAAACCTAACTATAAAAACTGCTACTGTAGACGAACGGATCAACCTAGAAGCACAAAATTTGGTGAGCCAAGTGGGATTTGTGTACTGATCATTACCACCAAGTATCATCAAGATTGGGTGAAAAAATATTTGCTGGTATTTCGGAAACTCGTAATTTCTTAGAAGCTTGGCAACCCATCTCAGTGAAAGTGCTTTCCACAGTCTGTGCCTTGGACTACTTGAAGAGGAAACAAACCATAGAGACAAAACTGAGAACTTTTTTAGTTTATCAAGTTTCAAAGAGCTACTACAAACCATGTTGGATTTAGAGTTCCAAATTCATCTATCTATATAGGAGAGAACAGAGGGAAACTAAATATAAAAACTGCTACTGTAGACGAAAGCGTAAAACTAGAAGAACAAAATTTGGTGATCCAAGTGGGATTTGTGTACTGATCATTACCACCAAGTATCATCAAGTTTGGGTGAAAAAATATTTGCTGGTATTTCGGAAACTCGTTATTTCTTAGAAGCTTCTCAACCCATCTCAATGAAAGTACATTTCCACAGTCTGTGCCTAGGGCTACTTGAAGAGGAAACAAACCATAGAGACAAAACTGAGAACTCCTTTATTTTTTCAAGTTTCAAGGAGCTACTACAAACCATGTTGGATTTAGAGTTCCAAATTCATCTATCTATATATGAGAGAACAGAGGGAAACCTCACTATAAAAACTGCTACTGTAGACGAATGCATCAACCTAGAAGAACAAAATTTGGTGAGCCAAGTGGATTTGTGTACTGATCATTAGCAACAAGTATCATCAAGATTGGGTGAAAAAATATTTGCTGGTATTTCGGAAACTCGTTATTTCTTAGAAGCTTGGCAACCCATCTCAGTGAAAGTACTTTCCACAGTCTGTGCCTAGGACTACTTGAAGAGGAAACAAACTATAGAGACAAAACTGAGAACATTTTATTTTACCAAGTTTCAAAGAGCTACTACAAACCATGTTGGATTTAGAGTTCCAAATTCATCTATCTATATAGGAGAAAACAGAGGGAAACAAAATATAAAAACTGCTACTGTAGACGAAAGCCACAAACTAGAAGAACAAAAATTTGGTGAGCCAAGTGGGATTTGTGTATTGATCATTACCACCAAGTATCATCAAGATTCTGTGAAAAAATATTTGCTGGTATTTCGGAAACTCGTTATTTCTTAGAAGCTTGGCAACCCATCTCAGTGAAAGTGCTTTCCACAGTCAGTGCCTAGGACTACTTGAAGAGGAAACAAACCATAGAGACAAAACTGAGAAATTTTTTATTTTATCAAGTTTCAAGAGCTACTACAAACCATGGTTGGATTTAGAGGTCCAAATTCATCTATCTATATAGGACAGAACAGAGGGAAACTAAATATAAAAACTGCTACTGTAGACGAAAGCCTCAAACTAGAAGAACAAAATTTGGTGAGCCAATTGGGATTTGTGTACTGATCATTACCACTAAGTATCATCAAGTTTGGGTGAAAAAACATTTGCTGGTATTTCGGAAACTCGTTATTTCTTAGAAGCTTCTCAACTCATCTCAATGAAAGTACATTTCCACAGTCTGTGCCAAGGGCTACTTGAAGAGGAAACAAACCATAGTGAGAAAACTGAGAACTCCTTCATTTTGTCAAGTTTCAAAGAGCTACTACAAACCATGTTGGATTTAGAGTTCCAAAAATCAACTATCTATATAGGAGAGAACAGAGGGAAACCTAAATATAAAAACTGCTACTGTAGAAGAACGCTTCAATAGAAGAACAAAATTTGGTGAGCCAAGTGGGATTTGTGTACTGATCATTACCACCAAGTATCATCAAGATTGGGTAAAAAATATTTGCTGGTATTTCGGAAAATCGTTATTTCTTAGAAGCTTGGCAACCCCTCTCAATGAAAGTGCTTTTCCACAGTCTGTGCCTAGGGCTACTGGAAGAGGAAACAAACCATAGAGACAAAACTGAGAACTCCTTTATTTTTTTCAAGTTTCAAAGAGCTACTATAAACTATGTTGGATTTAGAGTTCCAAATTCATCTATTTATATAGGAGAGAACACAGGGAAACAAAATATAAAAACTGCTACTGTAGACGAACGCTTCAACCTAGAAGGAAAAATTTGGTGAGCCAAGTGGGATTTTTGTACTGATCATTACCATCAAGAATCATCAAGATTGGGTGAAAAAATTTTTGCTGGTATTTCGGAAAATCGGAATTTCGTAGAAGCTTGGCAACCCCTCTCAATGAAAGTGCTTTTCCACAGTCTGTGCATAGGGCTACTTGAAGAGGAAACAAACCATAGAGACAAAACTGAGAACTCCTTTATTTTTTTCAAGTTTCAAGGAGATACTACAAACCAAGTTGTATTTAGAGTTCCAAATTCAACTATCTATATATAAGAGAACAGAGGGAAAAACTAACTATTAAAACTGCTACTGTAGACGAACGCATCAACCTAGAAGAACAAAATTTAGTGAGCCAAGTGGGATTTGTGTCCTTATCATTACCACCAAGTATCATCAAGATTGGGTGAAAAAATATTTGCTGGTATTTTGGAAACTCGTTATTTCTTAGAAGCTTCTCAACCCATCTCAATGAAAGTACATTTCCACAGTCTGTGCCTAGGGCTACTTGAAGAGGAAACAAACCATAGAGAGAAAACTGAAAACTCCTTCATTTTGTCAAGTTTCAAAGAGCTACTACAAACCATGTTGGATTTAGAGTTCCAAAATCATCTATCTATATAGGAGAGAAGAGAGGGAAACCTAATATAAAAACTGGTACTGTAGACGAACGCTTCAACCTAGAAGAACAAAATTTGGTGAGCCAAGTGGGATTTGTGTACTGATCATTACCACCAAGTATCATCAAGATTGGGTGAAAAAAATATTTGCTGGTATTTCGGAAACTCGTAATTTCTTAGAAGCTTGGCAACCCCTCTCAATGAAAGTGCTTTTCCACAGACTGTGCCTAGGGCTAATTGAAGAGGAAACAAACCATAGAGACAAAACTGAGAACTCCTTTATTTTGTCAAGTTTCAAAGAGCTACTACAAACCATGTTGGATTTAGAGTTCCACATTCATCTATCTATATAGGAGAGAACAGAGGGAAACCTAAATATAAAAACTGCTACTGTAGACGAACGCTTCAACCTAGAAGAACAAAATTTGGTGAGACAAGTGGGATTTGTGTGCTGATCATTACCACCAAGTATCATCAAGATTGGGTGAAAAAATATTTGCTGGTATTTCGGAAACTCGTAATGTCTTAGAAGCTTGGCAACCTCTCTCAATGAAAGTGCTTTTCCACAGTCTGTGCCAAAGCCTACTTGAAGAGGAAACAAACCATAGAGACAAAACTGAGAACTCCTTTATTTTGTCAAGTTTCAAGGATCTACTACAAACCATGTTGGATTTAGAGTTCCAAATTCATCCATCTATATATGAGAGAACAGAGGGAAACCTCACTATAAAAACTGCTACTGTAGACGAATGCATCAACCTAGAAGAACAAAATTTGGTGAGCCAAGTGGGATTTGTGTACTGATCATTAGCAACAAGTATCATCAAGATTGGGTGAAAAAATATTTGCTGGTATTTCGGAAACTCGTTATTTCTTAGAAGCTTGGCAACCCATCTCAGTGAAAGTGCTTTCCACAGTCTGTGCCTAGGACTACTTGAAGAGGAAACAAACCATAGAGACAAAGTGAGAACTTTTTATTTTACCAAGTTTCAAAGAGCTACTACAAACCATGTTGGATTTAGAGTTCCAAATTCATCTATCTATATAGGAGAAAACAGAGGGAAACAAAATATAAAAACTGCTACTGCAGACGAAAGCCTCAAACTAGAAGAACAAAATTTGGTGAGCCAAGTGGGATTTGTGTACTGATCATTCATACCAAGTATCATCAAGATTCTGTGAAAAAATATTTGCTGGTATTTCGGAAACTCATTATTTCTTAGAAGATTGGCAACCCATCTCAGTGAAAGTGCTTTCCACAGTCTGTGCCTAGGACTACTTGAAGAGGAAACAAACCATACAGACAAAACTTAGAACTTTTTTATTTTATCAAGTTTCAAAGTGCTACTACAAACCATGTTGGATTTAGAGGTCCAAATTCATCTATCTATATAAGTGAGAACAGAGGGAAACTAAATATAAAAACTGCTACTGTAGACGAAAGCCTCAAACTAGAAGAACAAAAATTTGGTGAGCCAATTGGGATTTGTGTACTGATCATTACCACCAAGTATCATCAAGTTTGGGTGAAAAAATTATTTGCTGGTATTTCGGAAACTCGTTATTTCTTAGAAGATTCTCAACTCATCTCAATGAAAGTACATTTCCACAGTCTGTGCCTAGGGCTACTTGAAGAGGAAACAAACCATAAGAGAAAACTGAGAACTCCTTCATTTTGTCAAGTTTCAAAGAGCTACTACAAACCATGTTGGATTTAGAGTTCCAAAATCATCTATCTATATAGGAGAGAACAGAGGGAAACCTAAATATAAAAACTGCTACTGTAGACGAACGCTTCAACCTAGAAGAACAAAATTTGGTGAGCCAAGTGGGATTTGTGTACTGATCATTACCACCAAGTATCATCAAGATTGGGTGAAAAAATATTTGCTGGTATTTCGGAGACTCGTAATTTCTTAGAAGCTTGGCAACCCCTCTCAATGAAAGTGCTTTTCCACAGACTGTGCCTAGTTCTACTTGAAGAGGAAACAAACCATAGAGACAAAACTGAGAACTCCTTTATTTTGTCAAGTTTCAAAGAGCTACTACAAACCATGTTGGATTTAGAGTTCCAAATTCATCTATCTATATAGGAGAGAACAGAGGGAAACCTAAATATAAAAACTGCTACTGTAGACGAAGCCTTCAACCTAGAAGAACAAAATTTGGTGAGCCAAGTGGGATCTGTGTACTGATCATTATCAACAAGTATCATCAAGATTGGGTGAAAAATATTTGCTGGTATTTCGGAAACTCGTTATTTCTTAGAAGCTTGGCAACCCCTCTCAATGAAAGTGCTTTCCACAGTCAGTGCCTAGGGCTACTTGAAGAGGAAACAAACCATAGAGACAAAACTGAGAACTTTTTTATTTTACCAAGTTTCAAAGAGCTACTACAAACCATGTTGGATTTAGAGTCCAAATTCATCTATCTATATAGGAGAAAACAGAGGGAAACAAAATATAAAAACTGCTACTGTAGACGAAAGCCTCAAACTAGAAGAACAAAATTTGGTGAGCCAAGTGGGATTTCTGTACTGATCATTACCACCAAGTATCATCAAGATTCTGTGAAAAAATATTTGCTGGTATTTTGGAAACTCGTATTTCTTAGAAGCTTGGCAACCCATCTCAGTGAAAGTGCTTTCCACAGTCTGTGCCTAGGACTACTTGAAGAGGAAACAAACCATAGAGACAAAACTGAGAACTCCTTTATTTTGTCAAGTTTCAAAGAGCTACTACAAAACGATGTTGGATTTAGAGTTCCAAATTCATCTGTCTATATAGGAGAGAACAGAGGGAAACCTAAATATAAAAACTGCTACTGTAGACGAACGCTTCAACCTAGAAGAACAAAATTTGTGAGCCAAGTGGGATTTGTGTGCTGATCATTACCACCAAGTATCATCAAGATTGGGTGAAAAATAATTTGCTGGTATTTTGGAAACTCGTAATGTCTTAGAAGCTTGGCAACCCCTCTCAATGAAAGTGCTTTTCCACAGTCTGTGCCAAAGGCTACTTGAAGAGGAAACAAACCATAGAGACAAAACTGAAACTCCTTTTATTTTTTCAATTTTCAAGGAGCTACTAAAAACCATGTTGGATTTAGAGTTCCAAATTCATCTATCTATATATGAGAGAACAGAGGGAAACCTCACTATAAAAACTGCTACTGTAGACGAATGCATCAACCTAGAAGAACAAAATTTGGTGAGCCAAGTGGGATTTGTGTACTGATCATTAGCAACAAGTATCATCAAGATTGGGTGAAAAAATATTTGCTGGTATTTCGGAAACTCGTTATTTCTTAGAAGCTTGGCAACCCATCTCAGTGAAAGTGCTTTCCACAGTCTGTGCCTAGGACTACTTGAAGAGGAAACAAACCATAGAGACAAAACTGAGAACTTTTTTATTTTACCAAGTTTCAAAGAGCTACTACAAACCATGTTGGATTTAGAGTTCCAAATTCAACTATCTATATAGGAGAAAACAGAGGGAAACAAAATATAAAAACTGCTACTGTAGACGAAAGCCTCAAACTAGAAGAACAAAATTTGGTGAGCCAAGTGGGATTTGTGTACTGATCATTACCACCAAGTATCATCAAGATTCTGTGAAAAAATATTTGCTGGTATTTCGGAAACTCGTTATTTCTTAGAAGCTTGGCAACCCCTCTCAATGAAAGTGCTTTTCCACAGTCTGTGCCTAGGGCTACTGGAAGAGGAAACAAACCATAGAGACAAAACTGAGAACTCCTTTATTTTGTCAAGTTTCAAAGAGCTACTATAAACTATGTTGGATTTAGAGTTCCAAATTCATCTATTTATATAGGAGAGAACAGAGGGAAACAAAATATAAAAACTGCTACTGTAGACGAACGCTTCAACCTAGAAGTACAAAATTTGGTGAGCCAAGTGGGATTTGTGTACTGATCATTACCATCAAGAATCATCAAGATTGGGTGAGAAAATTTTTGCTGGTATTTCGAAAAATCGGAATTTCATAGAAGCTTGGCAAACCCTCTCAATGAAAGTGCTTTTCCACAGTCTGTGCATAGGGCTACTTGAAGAGGAAACAAACCATAGAGACAAAACTGAGAACTCCTTTATTCTTTCAAGTTTCAAGGAGATACTACAAACCGTGTTGTATTTAGAGTTCCAAATTCAACTATCTATATATGAGAGAACAGAGGGAAACCTAACTATAAAAACTGCTACTGTAGACGAACGCTTCAACCTAGAAGAACAAAATTTGGTGAGCCAAGTGGGATTTGTGTGCTGATCATTACCACCAATTATCATCAAGATTGGGTGAAAAAATATTTGCTGGTATTTCGGAAACTCGTAATATCTTAGAAGCTTGGCAACCTCTCTCAATGAAAGTGCTTTTCCACAGTCTGTGCCAAAGGCTACTTGAAGAGGAAACAAACCATAGAGACAAAACTGAGAACTCCTTTATTTTTTCAAGTTTCAAGGAGCTACTACAAACCATGTTGGATTTAGAGTTCCAAATTCATCTATCTATATATGAGAGAACAGAGGGAAACCTCACTATAAAAACTGCTACTGTAGACGAAAGCCTCAAACTAGAAGAACAAAATTTGGTGAGCCAATTCGGATTTGTGTACTGATCATTACCACCAAGTATCATCAAGTTTGGGTGAAAAAATATTTGCTGGTATTTCGGAAACTCGTTATTTCTTAGAAGCTTCTCAACTCATCTCAATGAAAGTACATTTCCACAGTCTGTGCCTAGGGGCTACTTGAAGAGGAAACAAACCATAGAGACAAAACTGAGAAGTCCTTTATTTTTTCAAGTTTCAAAGACCTACTATAAACCATGTTGGATTTAGAGTTCCAAATTCATCTATTTATATAGGAGAGAACAGAGGGAAACCTAAATATAAAAACTGCTACTGTAGACGAACGCTTCAACCTAGAAGTACAAAATTTGGTGAGCCAAGTGGGATTTGTGTTCTGATCATTACCACCAAATATCATCAAGAATTGGGTGAAAAAATATTTGCTGGTATTTCGGAAAATCGTAATTTCTTAGAAGCTTGGCAAACCCTCTCAATGAAAGTGCTTTTCCACAGTCTGTGCCTAGGGCTACTTGAAGAGGAAACATACCATAGAGACAAAACTGAGAACTCCTTTATTTTTTCAAGTTTCAAGGAGCTACTACAAATCATGTTGGACTTAGAGTTCCCAATTCATCTATCTATATATGAGAGAAACAGAGGGAAAACCTAACTATAAACACTGCTACTGTAAAGAACGGATCAACCTAGAAGCACAAAATTAGTGAGCCAAGTGGGATTTGTGTACTGATCATTACCACCAAGTATCATCAAGAATGGGTGAAAAATTATTTGCTGGTATTTCGGAAACTCGTAATTTCTTAGAAGCTTGGCAACCCCTCTCAATGAAAGTTCTTTTCCACAGTCTGTGCCTACGGCTACTTGAAGAGGAAACAAAGCATAGAGACAAAACTGGGAACTCCTTCATTTTGTCAAGTTTCAAAGAGCTACTACAAACCATGTTGGATTTAGAGTTCCAAATTCATCTATCTATATAGGAGAGAACAGAGGGAAACCTAAATATAAAAACTGCTACTGTAGACGAAAGCTTCAAATTGAAGAACAAAATTTGGTGAGCCAAGTGGGATTTGTGTCCTGATCATTACCACCAAGTATCATCAAGTTTGGGTGAAAAAATATTTGCTGGTATTTCGGAAACTCGTTATTTCTTAGAAGATTCTCAACCCATCTCAATGAAAGTACACTTCCACAGTCTGTGCCTAGGGCTACTTGAAGAGGAAACAAACCATAGAGACAAAACTGGGAACTCCTTCATTTTGTCAATTTTCAAGAGCCTACTACAAACCATGTTGGATTTAGAGTTCCAAATTCATCTATCTATATAGGAGAGAACAGAGGGAAACCTAAATATAAAAACTGCTACTGTAGACGAAACGCTTCAACCTAGAAGAACAAAATTTGTGAGCCAAGTGTAATTTGTGTACTGATCATTAGCAACAAGTATCATCAAGATTGGGTAAAAAATATTTGCTGGTATTTCGGAAAATCGTTATTTCTTAGAAGCTTGGCAACCCTCCTCAATGAAAGTGCTTTTCCACAGTCTGTGCCTAGGGCTACTGGAAGAGGAAACAAACCATAGAGACAAAACTGAGAAGTCCTTTATTTTGTCAAGTTTCAAAGAGCTACTATAAACCATGTTGGATTTTGAGTTCCAAATTCATATATCTATATATGAGAGAACAGAGGGAAACCTAACTATAAAAACTGCTACTGTAGACGAACGCATCAACCTAGAAGAACAAAATTTGGTGAGCCAAGTGGGATTTGTGTACTGATCATTACCACCAAGTATCATCAAGATTTAGTGAAAAAATATTTGCTGGTATTTCGGAAACTCGTTATTTCTTAGAAGCTTTGGCAACCCATCTCAGTGAAAGTGCTTTCCACAGTCTGTGCCTTGGACTACTTGAAGAGGAAACAAACCATAGAGACAAAATTGAGAACTTTTTTATTTTACCAAGTTTCAAAGAGCTACTACAAACCATGTAGGATTTAGAGTTCCAAATTATTCTATCTATATAGGAGAAAACAGAGGGAAACAAAATATAAAAACTGCTACTGTAGATGAAAGCGTCAAATTAGAAAAACAAAATTTGGTGAGCCAAGTGGGATTTGTGTACTGATCTTTACCATCAAGAATCATCAAGATTGGGTGAAAAATTTTTTGCTGGTATTTCGAAAAATCGGAATTTCGTAGAAGCTTGGCAACCCCTCTCAATGAAAGTGCTTTTCCACAGTCTGTGCATAGGGCTACTTGAAGAGGAAACAAACCACAGAGACAAAACTGAGAACTCCTTTATTTTTTCAAGTTTTCAAGGAGATACTACAAACCATGTTGTATTTAGAGTTCCAAATTCACTATCTATATATGAGAGAAAAGAGGAAACCTAACTATAAAAACTGCTACTGTAGACGAACGCATCAACCTAGAAGAACATAATTTGGTCAGCCAAGTGGGATTTGTGTACTGATCATTACCACCAAGTATCATCAAGATTGGGTGAAAAAATATTTGCTGGTATTTCGGAAACTCGTTATTTCTTAGAAGCTTGGCTACCCATCTCAGTGAAAGTGCTTTCCACAGTCTGTGTCTAGGACTACTTGAAGAGGAAACAAACCATAGAGACAAAACTGAGAATTTTTATTTTATCAACTTTCAAAGAGCTACTACAAACCATGTTGGATTTAGAGTTCCAAATTCATCTATCTATATAGGAGAGAACAGAGGGAAACTAAATATAAAAACTGCTACTGTAGATGAAAGCTTCAAACTAGAAGAACAAAATTTGGTGAGCCAAGTGGGATTTGTGTACTGATCATTACCACCAAGTATCATCAAGTTTGGGTGAAAAAATATTTGCTGGTATTTCGGAAACTCGTTATTTCTTAGAAGCTTCTCAACCCATCTCAATGAAAGTACATTTCCACAGTCTGTGTCTAGGGCTACTGGAAGAGGAAACAAACCATAGAGACAAAACTGAGAACTCCTTTATTTTGTCACGTTTCAAAGAGCTACTATAAACCATGTTGGATTTAGAGTTCCAAATTCATCTATTTATATAGGAGAGAAGAGGGAAACATAAATATAAAAACTGCTACTGTAGACGAACGCTTCAACTTAGAAGAACAAAATTTGGTGAGCCAAGTGGGATTTGTGTCCTGATCATTACCACCAAGTATCATC
>NW_027516577.1:0-56743 GCF_048772815.1 Callospermophilus lateralis | reverse complement strand
TGAAAGGGGTTGCCAAGCTTCCAAGAAATTACGAGTTTCCGAAATACCAGCAAATATTTTTTCACCCAATCTGGATGATACGTGGTCGTAATGACAAGGGCACAAATCCACTTTTCCCACCATATTTTGTTCTTCTAGGTTTGAAGCATTCTTTTACAGTAGCAGTTTATATTTTAGGTTTCCCTCTGTTCTCTCCTATATAGATAGATGAATTTGGAACTATATCTCCAACATGGTTTGTAGTAGCCCTTTGAAACTTGACAAAATAAAGAGTTCTCAGTTTTGTCTCTATGGTTGTTTCCTCTTCAAGTAGCCCTAGGCACAGACTTTGGAAAAGCTCTTTCATTGAGAGGGGTTGCCAAGCTTCTAAGTAATAACGAGTTTCCGAAATACCAGCAAATATTTTTTCACCCAATCTTGATGATACTTGGTGGTAATGATCAGTACACAAATCCCACTTGGCTCCCCAAATTTTGTTCTTCTAGGTTGAAGCGTTCGTCTACAGTATTCGTTTTTATATTTAGGTTTCCCTCTGTTCTCTCCTATATAGATAGATCAATTTGGAACTCTAAATCCAACATGGATTGCAGTAGCTTTTTGAAACTTGACAAAAAAAAAGTAGATCTCAGTTTTGTCTCTACGGTTTGTTTTTTCTTCAAGTAGCCCTAAGCAGAGACTGTGGAAAAGCAATTTCATTATAAGGGGTTGCCAAGCTTCCAATAAATTACTAGTTTCTGAAATACCAGCAAATATTTTTTCACCCAATCTAGATGATACGTGGTCTTAATGACAAGTACAGAAATCCCACTTGGCTCACCAAATTTTGTTCTTCTAGGTGGAAGCGTTTGTTTACACTAGCAGTTTTTATTTTTGGTTTCACTCTGTTCTCTACTATATAGATTGATGAAATTGGAACTCTAAATCCAACATGGTTTGTAGTAGCTCTTTGAAACTTGACAAAATAAAGGAGTTCTCAGTTTTGTCTCTATGGTTTGTTTCCTCTTCAAGTAGCCCTAGGCACAGACTTTGGAAAAGCACATTCATTGAGATTGGTTGCCAAGCTTCTAAGAAATAACGAGTTTCCGAAATACCAGCAAATATTTTTTCACCCAATCTGGATGATACGTGGTCGTAATGACAAGGACACAAATCCCACTTGGCCCACCAAATTTTGTTCTTCTAGGTTGAAGCATTCGTTTACAGTAGCAGTTTATATTTTTAGGTTTCCCTCTGTTCTCTCCTATTTAGATAGATGAATTTGGAACTCTAAATCCAACATGGTTTTTAGTAGCTCTTTGAAACTTGACAAAATAAAGGAGTTCACAGTTTTGTCTCTATGGTTGTTTCCTCTTCAAGTAGCCCTAGGCACAGACTGTGGAATTGCAGTTTCATTGAGAGGGATTTCCAAGCTTCTAAAAAATAACGAGTTTCCGAAAAACCAGCAAATATTTTTTCACCCAATCTTGATGATACTTGGTGATAATGATCAGTACACAAATCCCACTTGGCTTACCAATATATGTTCTTCTAAGTTGAAGCGTTCGTCTACCGTAGTCGTTTTTATATTTAGGTTTCCCTCTGTTCTCTCCTATATAATGATAGATGAATTTGGAACTCTAAATCCAACTTGGTTTGTAGTCACTCTTTGAAACTTGACAAAATAAAGGAGTTCTGAGTTTTGTCTCTATGGTTTGTTTCCTCTTCAAGTAGACCTAAGCTGAGACTTTTGAAAAGCAAGTTAATTGAAAGGGGTTGCCAAGCTTCCAACAAATAACGAGTTTCCGAAATACCAGCAAATATTTTTTCACCCAAACTTGATGATACATGGTGGTAATGATGGGTACTCAAATCCCACTTGACTCACCAGATTTTGTTCTTCTAGGTTGAAGCGTTCTTTTATAGTAGCAGTTTATATTTTTAGGTTTCACTCTCTTATCTCCTATATAGATAGATGAATTTCGAACTCTAAATCCAACATGGTTTGTAGTAGCTCTTTGAAACTTGACAAAAAAAGTAGTTCTCAGTTTTGTCTCTATGGTTTGTTTTTTCTTCAAGCAGCCCTAAGCAGAGACTGTGGAAAAGCACTTTCATTGAAAAGGGGTTGCCAAGCTTCCAACAAATAACGAGTTTCCGAAATGCCAGCAAATATTTTTTCACCCAATCTTGATGATACGTGGTCGTAATGACATGTACACTAATCCCACTTTGGTCACCAAATTTTGTTCTTCTAGGTGGAAGCGTTCGTTTACAATTGCAGTTTTTTATTTTTTATTTCACTCTGTTCTCTCCTATATAGATAGATGAATTTGGAACTCTAAATCCAACATGGTTTGTAGTAGCTCTTTGAAACTTGACAAAATAAAGGAGTTCTCAGTTTTGTTTCCATGGTTCATTTCCTCTTCAATTAGCCCTAGGCACAGACTTTGGAAACGCACTTTCATTGAGAGGGGTTGCCAAGCTTCTAAAATAACGAGTTTCTGAAATACCAGCAAATATTTTTTCACCCAATCTTGATGATACTTGGTGGTAATGATCGGTACACAAATCCCACTTGAATCACCAAATTTTGTTCTTCTAGGTTGAAGCGTTGTTTTACAGTAGCAGTTTATATTTTTAGGTTTCCCTCTGTTCTCTCATATATAGATATATGAATTTGGAACTCTAAATCCAACATGGTTTGTAGTAGCTCTTTGAAACTTGACAAAATAAAGGAATTCTAAGTTTTGTCTCTATTATTTGTTTCCTCTTCAAGTAGCCCTAAGCAGAAACTGTGGAAAAGCACTTTCATTGAAAGGTGTTGCCAAGCTTCCAAGAAATTACGAGTTTCCGAAATACCAGCAAATATTTTTTCACCCAATCTTGATGATACTTGGTGGTAATGATCAGTACACAAATCCCACTTGGCTCACCAAATTTTGTTCTTCTAGGTTGAAGTGTTCGTCTACAGCAGCAGTTTTGATGTTTAGGTTTCACTCTGTTCTCTCCTATGTAGATAGATGAATTTGGAACTCTAAATCCAGCAAGGTTTGTAGTAGCTCTTTGAAACTTGACATAATAAAGGAGTTCTCAGGTTTGTCTCTATAATTTGTTTCCTCTTCAAGTAGCCCTAAGCAGAGACTGTGGAAATGCACTTTCATTGAAAGGGGTTGCCAAGCTTCCAAGAAATTACGAGTTTCCGAAATACCAGCAAATATTTTTTCACCCAATCTGGATGATACGTGGTCGTAATGACAAGGACACAAACCCACTTTTCCCACCATATTTTGTTCTTCTAGGTTGAAGCATTCTTTTACAGTAGCAGTTTATATTTTTAGGTTTCCCTCTGTTCTCTCCTATATAGATAGATGAATTTGGAACTATATCTCCAACATGGTTTGTAGTAGCCCTTTGAAACTTGACAAAATAAAGAGTTCTCAGTTTTGTCTCTATGGTTGTTTCCTCTTCAAGTAGCCCTAGGCACAGACTTTGGAAAAGCTCTTTCATTGAGAGGGGTTGCCAAGCTTCTAAGTAATAACGAGTTTCCGAAATACCAGCAAATATTTTTTCACCCAATCTTGATGATACTTGGTGGTAATGATCAGTACACAAATCCCACTTGGCTCCCCAAATTTTGTTCTTCTAGGTTGAAGCGTTCGTCTACAGTATTCGTTTTTATATTTAGGTTTCCCTCTGTTCTCTCCTATATAGATAGATCAATTTGGAACTCTAAATCCAACATGGATTGCAGTAGCTTTTTGAAACTTGACAAAAAAAAAGTAGATCTCAGTTTTGTCTCTACGGTTTGTTTTTTCTTCAAGTAGCCCTAAGCAGAGACTGTGGAAAAGTAATTTCATTATAAGGGGTTGCCAAGCTTCCAATAAATTACTAGTTTCTGAAATACCAGCAAATATTTTTCACCCAATCTAGATGATACGTGGTCTTAATGACAAGTACAGAAATCCCACTTGGCTCACCAAATTTTGTTCTTCTAGGTGGAAGCGTTTGTTTACACTAGCAGTTTTTATTTTTGGTTTCACTCTGTTCTCTACTATATAGATTGATGAAATTGGAACTCTAAATCCAACATGGTTTGTAGTAGCTCTTTGAAACTTGACAAAATAAAGGAGTTCTCAGTTTTGTCTCTATGGTTTGTTTCCTCTTCAAGTAGCCCTAGGCACAGACTTTGGAAAAGCACATTCATTGAGATTGGTTGCCAAGCTTCTAAGAAATAACGAGTTTCCGAAATACCAGCAAATATTTTTTCACCCAATCTGGATGATACGTGGTCGTAATGACAAGGACACAAATCCCACTTGGCCCACCAAATTTTGTTCTTCTAGGTTGAAGCATTCGTTTACAGTAGCAGTTTATATTTTTAGGTTTCCCTCTGTTCTCTCCTACTTAGATAGATGAATTTGGAACTCTAAATCCAACATGGTTTTTAGTAGCTCTTTGAAACTTGACAAAATAAAGGAGTTCACAGTTTTGTCTCTATGGTTGTTTCCTCTTCAAGTAGCCCTAGGCACAGACTGTGGAATTGCAGTTTCATTGAGAGGGATTTCCAAGCTTCTAAAAAATAACGAGTTTCCGAAATACCAGCAAATATTTTTTCACCCTCTTGATGATAACTTGGTGGTAATGATCAGTACACAAATCCCACTTGGCTTACCAATATATGTTCTTCTAAGTTGAAGCGTTCGTCTACCGTAGTCGTTTTTATATTTAGGTTTCCCTCTGTTCTCTCCTATATAATGATAGATGAATTTGGAACTCTAAATCCAACTTGGTTTGTAGTCGCTCTTTGAAACTTGACAAAATAAAGGAGTTCTCAGTTTTGTCTCTATGGTTTGTTTCCTCTTCAAGTAGACCTAAGCAGAGACTTTTGAAAAGCACTTTAATTGAAAGGGGTTGCCAAGCTTCCAACAAATAACGAGTTTCCGAAATACCAGCAAATATTTTTTCACCCAAACTTGATGATACATGGTGGTAATGATGGGTACTCAAATCCCACTTGACTCACCAGATTTTGTTCTTCTAGGTTGAAGCGTTCTTTTATAGTAGCAGTTTATATTTTTAGGTTTTCACTCTCTTATCTCCTATATAGATAGATGAATTTGGAACTATATCTCCAACATGGTTGTAGTAGCCCTTTGAAACTTGACAAAAAAAGTAGTTCTCAGTTTTGTCTCTATGGTTTGTTTTTTCTTCAAGCAGCCCTAACCAGAGACTGTGGAAAAGCACTTTCATTGAAAGGGGTTGCCAAGCTTCCAACAAATAACGAGTTTCCGAAATGCCAGCAAATATTTTTTCACCCAATCTTGATGATACGTGGTCGTAATGACATGTACACTAATCCCACTTTGGTCACCAAATTTTGTTCTTCTAGGTGGAAGCGTTCGTTTACAATTGCAGTTTTTTATTTTTTATTTCACTCTGTTCTCTCCTATATAGATAGATGAATTTGGAACTCTAAATCCAACATGGTTTGTAGTAGCTCTTTGAAACTTGACAAAATAAAGGAGTTCTCAGTTTTGTTTCTATGGTTCATTTCCTCTTCAATTAGCCCTAGGCACAGACTTTGGAAACGCACTTTCATTGAGAGGGGTTGCCAAGCTTCTAAAATAACGAGTTTCTGAAATACCAGCAAATATTTTTTCACCCAATCTGGATGATACGTGGTCGTAATGACAAGGACACAAACCCACTTTTCCCACCATATTTTGTTCTTCTAGGTTGAAGCATTCTTTTACAGTAGCAGTTTATATTTTTAGGTTTCCCTCTGTTCTCTCCTATATAGATAGATGAATTTGGAACTATATCTCCAACATGGTTTGTAGTAGCCCTTTGAAACTTGACAAAATAAAGAGTTCTCAGTTTTGTCTCTATGGTTGTTTCCTCTTCAAGTAGCCCTAGGCACAGACTGTGGAAAAGCACTTTCATTGAGAGGGGTTGCCAAGCTTCTAAGTAATAACGAGTTTCCGAAATACCAGCAAATATTTTTTCACCCAATCTTGATGATACTTGGTGGTAATGATCAGTACACAAATCCCACTTGGCTCACCAAATTTTGTTCTTCTAGGTTGAAGCGTTCGTCTACAGTATTCGTTTTTATATTTAGGTTTCCCTCTGTTCTCTCCTATATAGATAGATCAATTTGGAACTCTAAATCCAACATGGATTGCAGTAGCTTTTTGAAACTTGACAAAAAAAAAGTAGATCTCAGTTTTGTCTCTACGGTTTGTTTTTTCTTCAAGTAGCCCTAAGCAGAGACTGTGGAAAAGCAATTTCATTATAAGGGGTTGCCAAGCTTCCAATAAATTACTAGTTTCTGAAATACCAGCAAATATTTTTTCACCCAATCTAGATGATACGTGGTCTTAATGACAAGTACAGAAATCCCACTTGGCTCACCAAATTTTGTTCTTCTAGGTGGAAGCGTTTGTTTACACTAGCAGTTTTTTATTTTTGGTTTCACTCTGTTCTCTACTATATAGATTGATGAAATTGGAACTCTAAATCCAACATGGTTTGTAGTAGCTCTTTGAAACTTGACAAAATAAAGGAGTTCTCAGTTTTGTCTCTATGGTTTGTTTCCTCTTCAAGTAGCCCTAGGCACAGACTTTGGAAAAGCACATTCATTGAGATTGGTTGCCAAGCTTCTAAGAAATAACGAGTTTCCGAAATACCAGCAAATATTTTTTCACCCAATCTGGATGATACGTGGTCGTAATGACAAGGACACAAATCCCACTTGGCCCACCAAATTTTGTTCTTCTAGGTTGAAGCATTCGTTTACAGTAGCAGTTTATATTTTTAGGTTTCCCTCTGTTCTCTCCTATTTAGATAGATGAATTTGGAACTCTAAATCCAACATGGTTTTTAGTAGCTCTTTGAAACTTGACAAAATAAAGGAGTTCACAGTTTTGTCTCTATGGTTGTTTCCTCTTCAAGTAGCCCTAGGCACAGACTGTGAATTGCAGTTTCATTGAGAGGGATTTCCAAGCTTCTAAAAAATAACGAGTTTCCGAAATACCAGCAAATATTTTTTCACCCAATCTTGATGATACTTGGTGGTAATGATCAGTACACAAATCCCACTTGGCTTACCAAATTATGTTCTTCGAAGTTGAAGCGTTCGTCTACCGTAGTCGTTTTTATATTTAGGTTTCCCTCTGTTCTCTCCTATATAATGATAGATGAATTTGGAACTCTAAAGCCAACTTGGTTTGTAGTCGCTCTTTGAAACTTGACAAAATAAAGGAGTTCTCAGTTTTGTCTCTATGGCTTGTTTCCTCTTCAAGTAGACCTAAGCAGAGACTTTTGAAAAGCACTTTAATTGAAAGGGGTTGCCAAGCTTCCAACAAATAACGAGTTTCCGAAATACCAGCAAATATTTTTTCACCCAAACTTGATGATACATGGTGGTAATGATGGGTACTCAAATCCCACTTGACTCACCAAATTTTGTTCTTCTAGGTTGAAGCGTTCTTTTATAGTAGCAGTTTATATTTTTAGGTTTCACTCTCTTATCTCCTATACAGATAGATGAATTTCGAACTCTAAATCCAACATGGTTTGTAGTAGCTCTTTGAAACTTGACAAAAAAAGTAGTTCTCAGTTTTGTCTCTATGGTTTGTTTTTTCTTCAAGCAGCCCTAAGCAGAGACTGTGGAAAAGCACTTTCATTGAAAGGGGTTGCCAAGCTTCCAACAAATAACGAGTTCCGAAATGCCAGCAAATATTTTTTCACCCAATCTTGATGATACGTGGTCGTAATGACATGTACACTAATCCCACTTTGGTCACCAAATTTTGTTCTTCTAGGTGGAAGCGTTCGTTTACAATTGCAGTTTTTTATTTTTTATTTCACTCTGTTCTCTCCTATATAGATAGATGAATTTGGAACTCTAAATCCAACATGGTTTGTAGTAGCTCTTTGAAACTTGACAAAATAAAGGAGTTCTCAGTTTTGTTTCTATGGTTCATTTCCTCTTCAATTAGCCCTAGGCACAGACTTTGGAAACGCACTTTCATTGAGAGGGGTTGCCAAGCTTCTAAAATAACGAGTTTCTGAAATACCAGCAAATATTTTTTCACCCAATCTGGATGATACGTGGTCGTAATGACAAGGACACAAACCCACTTTTCCCACCATATTTTGTTCTTCTAGGTTGAAGCATTCTTTTACAGTAGCAGTTTATATTTTTAGGTTTCCCTCTGTTCTCTCCTATATAGATAGATGAATTTGGAACTATATCACCAACATGGTTTGTAGTAGCCCTTTGAAACTTGACAAAATAAAGAGTTCTCAGTTTTGTCTCTATGGTTGTTTCCTCTTCAAGTAGCCCTAGGCACAGACTGTGGAAAAGCACTTTCATTGAGAGGGGTTGCCAAGCTTCTAAGTAATAACGAGTTTCCGAAATACCAGCAAATATTTTTTCACCCAATCTTGATGATACTTGGTGGTAATGATCAGTACACAAATCCCACTTGGCTCACCAAATTTTGTTCTTCTAGGTTGAAGCGTTCGTCTACAGTATTCGTTTTTATATTTAGGTTTCCCTCTGTTCTCTCCTATATAGATAGATCAATTTGGAACTCTAAATCCAACATGGATTGCAGTAGCTTTTTGAAACTTGACAAAAAAAAGTAGATCTCAGTTTTGTCTCTATGGTTTGTTTTTTCTTCAAGTAGCCCTAAGCAGAGACTGTGGAAAAGCAATTTCATTATAAGGGGTTGCCAAGCTTCCAATAAATTACTAGTTTCTGAAATACCAGCAAATATTTTTTCACCCAATCTAGATGATACGTGGTCTTAATGACAAGTACAGAAATCCCACTTGGCTCACCAAATTTTGTTCTTCTAGGTGGAAGCGTTTGTTTACATTAGCAGTTTTTATTTTTGGTTTCACTCTGTTCTCTACTATATAGATTGATGAAATTGGAACTCTAAATCCAACATGGTTTGTAGTAGCTCTTTGAAACTTGACAAAATAAAGGAGTTCTCAGTTTTGTCTCTATGGTTTGTTTCCTCTTCAAGTAGCCCTAGGCACAGACTTTGGAAAAGCACATTCATTGAGATTGGTTGCCAAGCTTCTAAGAAATAACGAGTTTCCGAAATACCAGCAAATATTTTTTCACCCAATCTGGATGATACGTGGTCGTAATGACAAGGACACAAATCCCACTTGGCCCACCAAATTTTGTTCTTCTAGGTTGAAGCATTCGTTTACAGTAGCAGTTTATATTTTTAGGTTTCCCTCTGTTCTCTCCTATTTAGATAGATGAATTTGGAACTCTAAATCCAACATGGTTTTTAGTAGCTCTTTGAAACTTGACAAAATAAAGGAGTTCACAGTTTTGTCTCTATGGTTGTTTCCTCTTCAAGTAGCCCTAGGCACAGACTGTGGAATTGCAGTTTCATTGAGAGGGATTTCCAAGCTTCTAAAAAATAACGAGTTTCCGAAATACCAGCAAATATTTTTTCACCCAATCTTGATGATACTTGGTGGTAATGATCAGTACACAAATCCCACTTGGCTTACCAAATTATGTTCTTCTAAGTTGAAGCGTTCGTCTACCGTAGTCGTTTTTATATTTAGGTTTCCCTCTGTTCTCTCCTATATAATGATAGATGAATTTGGAACTCTAAATCCAACTTGGTTTGTAGTCGCTCTTTGAAACTTGACAAAATAAAGGAGTTCTCAGTTTTGTCTCTATGGTTTGTTTCCTCTTCAAGTAGACCTAAGCAGAGACTTTTGAAAAGCACTTTAATTGAAAGGGGTTGCCAAGCTTCCAACAAATAACGAGTTTCCGAAATACCAGCAAATATTTTTTCACCCAAACTTGATGATACATGGTGGTAATGATGGGTACTCAAATCCCACTTGACTCACCAGATTTTGTTCTTCTAGGTTGAAGCGTTCTTTTATAGTAGCAGTTTATATTTTTAGGTTTCACTCTCTTATCTCCTATATAGATAGATGAATTTCGAACTCTAAATCCAACATGGTTGTAGTAGCTCTTTGAAACTTGACAAAAAAAGTAGTTCTCAGTTTTGTCTCTATGGTTTGTTTTTTCTTCAAGCAGCCCTAAGCAGAGACTGTGGAAAAGCACTTTCATTGAAAGGGGTTGCCAAGCTTCCAACAAATAACGAGTTTCCGAAATGCCAGCAAATATTTTTTCACCCAATCTTGATGATACGTGGTCGTAATGACATGTACACTAATCCCACTTTGGTCACCAAATTTTGTTCTTCTAGGTGGAAGCGTTCGTTTACAATTGCAGTTTTTTATTTTTTATTTCACTCTGTTCTCTCCTATATAGATAGATGAATTTGGAACTCTAAATCCAACATGGTTTGTAGTAGCTCTTTGAAACTTGACAAAATAAAGGAGTTCTCAGTTTTGTTTCTATGGTTCATTTCCTCTTCAATTAGCCCTAGGCACAGACTTTGGAAACGCACTTTCATTGAGAGGGGTTGCCAAGCTTCTAAAATAACGAGTTTCTGAAATACCAGCAAATATTTTTTCACCCAATCTGGATGATACGTGGTCGTAATGACAAGGACACAAACCCACTTTTCCCACCATATTTTGTTCTTCTAGGTTGAAGCATTCTTTTACAGTAGCAGTTTATATTTTTAGGTTTCCCTCTGTTCTCTCCTATATAGATAGATGAATTTGGAACTATATCTCCAACATGGTTTGTAGTAGCCCTTTGAAACTTGACAAAATAAAGAGTTCTCAGTTTTGTCTCTATGGTTGTTTCCTCTTCAAGTAGCCCTAGGCACAGACTGTGGAAAAGCACTTTCATTGAGAGGGGTTGCCAAGCTTCTAAGTAATAACGAGTTTCCGAAATACCAGCAAATATTTTTTCACCCAATCTTGATGATACTTGGTGGTAATGATCAGTACACAAATCCCACTTGGCTCACCAAATTTTGTTCTTCTAGGTTGAAGCGTTCGTCTACAGTATTCGTTTTTATATTTAGGTTTCCCTCTGTTCTCTCCTATATAGATAGATCAATTTGGAACTCTAAATCCAACATGGATTGCAGTAGCTTTTTGAAACTTGACAAAAAAAAAGTAGATCTCAGTTTTGTCTCTACGGTTTGTTTTTTCTTCAAGTAGCCCTAAGCAGAGACTGTGGAAAAGCAATTTCATTATAAGGGGTTGCCAAGCTTCCAATAAATTACTAGTTTCTGAAATACCAGCAAATATTTTTTCACCCAATCTAGATGATACGTGGTCTTAATGACAAGTACAGAAATCCCACTTGGCTCACCAAATTTTGTTCTTCTAGGTGGAAGCGTTTGTTTACACTAGCAGTTTTTATTTTTGGTTTCACTCTGTTCTCTACTATATAGATTGATGAAATTGGAACTCTAAATCCAACATGGTTTGTAGTAGCTCTTTGAAACTTGACAAAATAAAGGAGTTCTCAGTTTTGTCTCTATGGTTTGTTTCCTCTTCAAGTAGCCCTAGGCACAGACTTTGGAAAAGCACATTCATTGAGATTGGTTGCCAAGCTTCTAAGAAATAACGAGTTTCCGAAATACCAGCAAATATTTTTTCACCCAATCTGGATGATACGTGGTCGTAATGACAAGGACACAAATCCCACTTGGCCCACCAAATTTTGTTCTTCTAGGTTGAAGCATTCGTTTACAGTAGCAGTTTATATTTTTAGGTTTCCCTCTGTTCTCTCCTATTTAGATAGATGAATTTGGAACTCTAAATCCAACATGGTTTTTAGTAGCTCTTTGAAACTTGACAAAATAAAGGAGTTCACAGTTTTGTCTCTATGGTTGTTTCCTCTTCAAGTAGCCCTAGGCACAGACTGTGGAATTGCAGTTTCATTGAGAGGGATTTCCAAGCTTCTAAAAAATAACGAGTTTCCGAAATACCAGCAAATATTTTTTCACCCAATCTTGATGATACTTGGTGGTAATGATCAGTACACAAATCCCACTTGGCTTACCAAATTATGTTCTTCTAAGTTGAAGCGTTCGTCTACCGTAGTCGTTTTTATATTTAGGTTTCCCTCTGTTCTCTCCTATATAATGATAGATGAATTTGGAACTCTAAAGCCAACTTGGTTTGTAGTCGCTCTTTGAAACTTGACAAAATAAAGGAGTTCTCAGTTTTGTCTCTATGGTTTGTTTCCTCTTCAAGTAGACCTAAGCAGAGACTTTTGAAAAGCACTTTCATTGAAAGGGGTTGCCAAGCTTCCAACAAATAACGAGTTTCCGAAATGCCAGCAAATATTTTTTCACCCAATCTTGATGATACGTGGTCGTAATGACATGTACACTAATCCCACTTTGGTCACCAAATTTTGTTCTTCTAGGTGGAAGCGTTCGTTTACAATTGCAGTTTTTTATTTTTTATTTCACTCTGTTCTCTCCTATATAGATAGATGAATTTGGAACTCTAAATCCAACATGGTTTGTAGTAGCTCTTTGAAACTTGACAAAATAAAGGAGTTCTCAGTTTTGTTTCTATGGTTCATTTCCTCTTCAATTAGCCCTAGGCACAGACTTTGGAAACGCACTTTCATTGAGAGGGGTTGCCAAGCTTCTAAAATAACGAGTTTCTGAAATACCAGCAAATATTTTTTCACCCAATCTGGATGATACGTGGTCGTAATGACAAGGACACAAACCCACTTTTCCCACCATATTTTGTTCTTCTAGGTTGAAGCATTCTTTTACAGTAGCAGTTTATATTTTTAGGTTTCCCTCTGTTCTCTCCTATATAGATAGATGAATTTGGAACTATATCTCCAACATGGTTTGTAGTAGCCCTTTGAAACTTGACAAAATAAAGAGTTCTCAGTTTTGTCTCTATGGTTGTTTCCTCTTCAAGTAGCCCTAGGCACAGACTGTGGAAAAGCACTTTCATTGAGAGGGGTTGCCAAGCTTCTAAGTAATAACGAGTTTCCGAAATACCAGCAAATATTTTTTCACCCAATCTTGATGATACTTGGTGGTAATGATCAGTACACAAATCCCACTTGGCTCACCAAATTTTGTTCTTCTAGGTTGAAGCGTTCGTCTACAGTATTCGTTTTTATATTTAGGTTTCCCTCTGTTCTCTCCTATATAGATAGATCAATTTGGAACTCTAAATCCAACATGGATTGCAGTAGCTTTTTGAAACTTGACAAAAAAAAGTAGATCTCAGTTTTGTCTCTATGGTTTGTTTTTTCTTCAAGTAGCCCTAAGCAGAGACTGTGGAAAAGCAATTTCATTATAAGGGGTTGCCAAGCTTCCAATAAATTACTAGTTTCTGAAATACCAGCAAATATTTTTTCACCCAATCTAGATGATACGTGGTCTTAATGACAAGTACAGAAATCCCACTTGGCTCACCAAATTTTGTTCTTCTAGGTGGAAGCGTTTGTTTACATTAGCAGTTTTTATTTTTGGTTTCACTCTGTTCTCTACTATATAGATTGATGAAATTGGAACTCTAAATCCAACATGGTTTGTAGTAGCTCTTTGAAACTTGACAAAATAAAGGAGTTCTCAGTTTTGTCTCTATGGTTTGTTTCCTCTTCAAGTAGCCCTAGGCACAGACTTTGGAAAAGCACATTCATTGAGATTGGTTGCCAAGCTTCTAAGAAATAACGAGTTTCCGAAATACCAGCAAATATTTTTTCACCCAATCTGGATGATACGTGGTCGTAATGACAAGGACACAAATCCCACTTGGCCCACCAAATTTTGTTCTTCTAGGTTGAAGCATTCGTTTACAGTAGCAGTTTATATTTTTAGGTTTCCCTCTGTTCTCTCCTATTTAGATAGATGAATTTGGAACTCTAAATCCAACATGGTTTTTAGTAGCTCTTTGAAACTTGACAAAATAAAGGAGTTCACAGTTTTGTCTCTATGGTTGTTTCCTCTTCAAGTAGCCCTAGGCACAGACTGTGGAATTGCAGTTTCATTGAGAGGGATTTCCAAGCTTCTAAAAAATAACGAGTTTCCGAAATACCAGCAAATATTTTTTCACCCAATCTTGATGATACTTGGTGGTAATGATCAGTACACAAATCCCACTTGGCTTACCAAATTATGTTCTTCGAAGTTGAAGCGTTCGTCTACCGTAGTCGTTTTTATATTTAGGTTTCCCTCTGTTCTCTCCTATATAATGATAGATGAATTTGGAACTCTAAAGCCAACTTGGTTTGTAGTCGCTCTTTGAAACTTGACAAAATAAAGGAGTTCTCAGTTTTGTCTCTATGGTTTGTTTCCTCTTCAAGTAGACCTAAGCAGAGACTTTTGAAAAGCACTTTAATTGAAAGGGGTTGCCAAGCTTCCAACAAATAACGAGTTTCCGAAATACCAGCAAATATTTTTTCACCCAAACTTGATGATACATGGTGGTAATGATGGGTACTCAAATCCCACTTGACTCACCAAATTTTGTTCTTCTAGGTTGAAGCGTTCTTTTATAGTAGCAGTTTATATTTTTAGGTTTCACTCTCTTATCTCCTATATAGATAGATGAATTTCGAACTCTAAATCCAACATGGTTTGTAGTAGCTCTTTGAAACTTGACAAAAAAAGTAGTTCTCAGTTTTGTCTCTATGGTTTGTTTTTTCTTCAAGCAGCCCTAAGCAGAGACTGTGGAAAAGCACTTTCATTGAAAGGGGTTGCCAAGCTTCCAACAAATAACGAGTTTCCGAAATGCCAGCAAATATTTTTTCACCCAAACTTGATGATATGTGGTCCTAATGACATGTACACTAATCCCACTTTGGTCACCAAATTTTGTTCTTCTAGGTGGAAGCGTTCGTTTACAATTGCAGTTTTTTTTTTATTTCACTCTGTTCTCTCCTATATAGATAGATGAATTTGGAACTCTAAATCCAACATGGTTTGTATTAGCTCTTTGAAACTTGACAAAATAAAGGAGTTCTCAGTTTTGATTCTATGGTTCATTTCCTCTTCAATTAGCCCTAGGCACAGACTTTGGAAACGCACTTTCATTGAGAGGGGTTGCCAAGCTTCTAAAATAACGAGTTTCTGAAATACCAGCAAATATTTTTTCACCCAATCTTGATGATACTTGGTGGTAATGATCGGTACACAAATCCCACTTGAATCACCAAATTTTGTTCTTCTAGGTTGAAGCGTTGTTTTACAGTAGCAGTTTATATTTTTAGGTTTCCCTCTGTTCTCTCATATATAGATATATGAATTTGGAACTCTAAATCCAACATGGTTTGTAGTAGCTCTTTGAAACTTGACAAAATAAAGGAATTCTAAGTTTTGTCTCTATTATTTGTTTCCTCTTCAAGTAGCCCTAAGCAGAAACTGTGGAAAAGCACTTTCATTGAAAGGGGTTGCCAAGCTTCCAAGAAATTACGAGTTTCCGAAATACCAGCAAATATTTTTTCACCCAATCTTGATGATACTTGGTGGTAATGATCAGTACACAAATCCCACTTGGCTCACCAAATTTTGTTCTTCTAGGTTGAAGTGTTCGTCTACAGCAGCAGTTTTGATGTTTAGGTTTCACTCTGTTCTCTCCTATGTAGATAGATGAATTTGGAACTCTAAATCCAGCAAGGTTTGTAGTAGCTCTTTGAAACTTGACATAATAAAGGAGTTCTCAGGTTTGTCTCTATAATTTGTTTCCTCTTCAAGTAGCCCTAAGCAGAGACTGTGGAAATGCACTTTCATTGAAAGGGGTTGCCAAGCTTACAAGAAATTACGAGTTTCCGAATACCAGCAAATATTTTTTCACCCAATCTGGATGATACGTGGTCGTAATGACAAGGACACAAACCCACTTTTCCCACCATATTTTGTTCTTCTAGGTTGAAGCATTCTTTTACAGTAGCAGTTTATATTTTTAGGTTTCCCTCTGTTCTCTCCTATATAGATAGATGAATTTGGAACTATATCTCCAATATGGTTTGTAGTAGCCCTTTGAAACTTGACAAAATAAAGAGTTCTCAGTTTGTCTCTATGGTTGTTTCCTCTTCAAGTAGCCCTAGGCACAGACTGTGGAAAAGCACTTTCATTGAGAGGGGTTTGCCAAGCTTCTAAGTAATAACGAGTTTCCGAAATACCAGCAAATATTTTTTCACCAATCTTGATGATACTTGGTGGTAATGATCAGTACACAAATTCCACTTGGTTCACCAAATTTTGTTCTTCTAGGTTGAAGCGTTCGTCTACAGTATTCGTTTTTATATTTAGGTTTCCCTCTGTTCTCTCCTATATAGATAGATCAATTTGGAACTCTAAATCCAACATGGATTGCAGTAGCTTTTTGAAACTTGACAAAAAAAAAGTAGATCTCAGTTTTGTCTCTACGGTTTGTTTTTTCTTCAAGTAGCCCTAAGCAGAGACTGTGGAAAAGCGATTTCATTATAAGGGGTTGCCAAGCTTCCAATAAATTACTATTTTCTGAAATACCAGCAAATATTTTTTCACCCAATCTAGATGATACGTGGTCTTAATGACAAGTACAGAAATCCCACTTGGCTCACCAAATTTTGTTCTTCTAGGTGGAAGCGTTTGTTTACACTAGCAGTTTTTATTTTTGGTTTCACTCTGTTCTCTACTATATAGATTGATGAAATTGGAACTCTAAATCCAACATGGTTTGTAGTAGCTCTTTGAAACTTGACAAAATAAAGGAGTTCTCAGTTTTGTCTCTATGGTTTGTTTCTTCTTCAAGTAGCCCTAGGCACAGACTGTGGAAAAGCACTTTCATTAAGAGGGGTTGCCAAGCTGCTAAGTAATAACGAGTTTCCGAAATACCAGCAAATATTTTTTCACCCAATCTTGATGATACGTGGTGGTAATGATCAGTACACAAATCCCACTTGGCTCACCAAATTTTGTTCTTCTAGGTTGAAGCGTTCGTCTACAGTATTCGTTTTTATATTTAGGTTTCCCTCTGTTCTCTCCTATATAGATAGATCAATTTGGAACTCTAAATCCAACATGGATTGCAGTAGCTTTTGAAACTTGACAAAAAAAAAGTAGATCTCAGTTTTGTCTCTACGGTTTGTTTTTTCTTCAAGTAGCCCTAAGCAGAGACTGTGGAAAAGCAATTTCATTATAAGGGGTTGCCAAGCTTCCAATAAATTACTAGTATCTGAAATACCAGCAAATATTTTTTCACCCAATCTAGATGATACGTGGTCTTAATGACAAGTACAGAAATCCCACGTGGCTCACCAAATTTTGTTCTTCTAGGTGGAAGCGTTTGTTTACACTAGCAGTTTTTATTTTTGGTTTCACTCTGTTCTCTACTATATAGATTGATGAAATTGGAACTCTAAATCCAACATGGTTTGTAGTAGCTCTTTGAAACTTGACAAAATAAAGGAGTTCTCAGTTTTGTCTCTATGGTTTGTTTCTTCTTCAAGTAGCCCTAGGCACAGACTGTGGAAAAGCACTTTCATTGAGAGGGGTTGCCAAGCCTCTAAGTAATAACGAGTTTCCGAAATACCAGCAAATATTTTTTCACCCAATCTTGATGATACGTGGTGGTAATGATCAGTACACAAATCCCACTTGGCTCACCAAATTTTGTTCTTCTAGGTTGAAGCGTTCGTCTACAGTATTCGTTTTTATATTTAGGTTTCCCTCTGTTCTCTCCTATATAGATAGATCAATTTGGAACTCTAAATCCAACATGGATTGCAGTAGCTTTTTGAAACTTGACAAAAAAAAAGTAGATCTCAGTTTTGTCTCTACGGTTTGTTTTTTCTTCAAGTAGCCCTAAGCAGAGACTGTGGAAAAGCAATTTCATTATAAGGGGTTGCCAAGCTTCCAATAAATTACTAGTATCTGAAATACCAGCAAATATTTTTTCACCCAATCTAGATGATACGTGGTCTTAATGACAAGTACAGAAATCCCACGTGGCTCACCAAATTTTGTTCTTCTAGGTGGAAGCGTTTGTTTACACTAGCAGTTTTTATTTTTGGTTTCACTCTGTTCTCTACTATATAGATTGATGAAATTGGAACTCTAAATCCAACATGGTTTGTAGTAGCTCTTTGAAACTTGACAAAATAAAGGAGTTCTCAGTTTTGTCTCTATGGTTTGTTTCCTCTTCAAGTAGCCCTAGGCACAGACTGTGGAAAAGCACTTTCATTGAGAGGGGTTGCCAAGCTTCTAAGTAATAACGAGTTTCCGAAATACCAGCAAATATTTTTTCACCCAATCTTGATGATACGTGGTGGTAATGATCAGTACACAAATCCCACTTGGCTCACCAAATTTTGTTCTTCTAGGTTGAAGCGTTCGTCTACAGTATTCGTTTTTATATTTAGGTTTCCCTCTGTTCTCTCCTATATAGATAGATCAATTTGGAACTCTAAATCCAACATGGATTGCAGTAGCTTTTTGAAACTTGACAAAAAAAAAGTAGATCTCAGTTTTGTCTCTACGGTTTGTTTTTTCTTCAAGTAGCCCTAAGCAGAGACTGTGGAAAAGCAATTTCATTATAAGGGGTTGCCAAGCTTCCAATAAATTACTAGTATCTGAAATACCAGCAAATATTTTTTCACCCAATCTAGATGATACGTGGTCTTAATGACAAGTACAGAAATCCCACGTGGCTCACCAAATTTTGTTCTTCTAGGTGGAAGCGTTTGTTTACACTAGCAGTTTTTATTTTTGGTTTCACTCTGTTCTCTCCTATATAGATAGATGAATTTGGAACTCTAAATCCAACATGGTTTGTAGTAGCTCTTTGAAACTTGACAAAATAAAGGAGTTCTCAGTTTTGTTTCCATGGTTCATTTCCTCTTCAAGTAGCCCTAGGCACAGACTTTGGAAAAGCACATTCATTGAGATTGGTTGCCAAGCTTCTAAGAAATAACGAGTTTCCGAAATACCAGCAAATATTTTTTCACCCAATCTGGATGATACGTGGTCGTAATGACAAGGACACAAATCCCACTTGGCCCACCAAATTTTGTTCTTCTAGGTTGAAGCATTCGTTTACAGTAGCAGTTTATATTTTTAGGTTTCCCTCTGTTCTCTCCTATTTAGATAGATGAATTTGGAACTCTAAATCCAACATGGTTTTTAGTAGCTCTTTGAAACTTGACAAAATAAAGGAGTTCACAGTTTTGTCTCTATGGTTGTTTCCTCTTCAAGTAGCCCTAGGCACAGACTGTGGAATTGCAGTTTCATTGAGAGGGATTTCCAAGCTTCTAAAAAATAACGAGTTTCCGAAATACCAGCAAATATTTTTTCACCCAATCTTGATGATACTTGGTGGTAATGATCAGTACACAAATCCCACTTGGCTTACCAAATTATGTTCTTCTAAGTTGAAGCGTTCGTCTACCGTAGTCGTTTTTATATTTAGGTTTCCCTCTGTTCTCTCCTATATAATGATAGATGAATTTGGAACTCTAAAGCCAACTTGGTTTGTAGTCGCTCTTTGAAACTTGACAAAATAAAGGAGTTCTCAGTTTTGTCTCTATGGTTTGTTTCCTCTTCAAGTAGACCTAAGCAGAGACTTTTGAAAAGCAAGTTAATTGAAAGGGGTTGCCAAGCTTCCAACAAATAACGAGTTTCCGAAATACCAGCAAATATTTTTTCACCCAAACTTGATGATACATGGTGGTAATGATGGGTACTCAAATCCCACTTGACTCACCAAATTTTGTTCTTCTAGGTTGAAGCGTTCTTTTATAGTAGCAGTTTATATTTTTAGGTTTCACTCTCTTATCTCCTATACAGATAGATGAATTTCGAACTCTAAATCCAACATGGTTTGTAGTAGCTCTTTGAAACTTGACAAAAAAAGTAGTTCTCAGTTTTGTCTCTATGGTTTGTTTTTTCTTCAAGCAGCCCTAAGCAGAGACTGTGGAAAAGCACTTTCATTGAAAGGGGTTGCCAAGCTTCCAACAAATAACGAGTTTCCGAAATGCCAGCAAATATTTTTTCACCCAAACTTGATGATATGTGGTCGTAATGACATGTACACTAATCCCACTTTGGTCACCAAATTTTGTTCTTCTAGGTGGAAGCGTTCGTTTACAATTGCAGTTTTTTTTTTTATTTCACTCTGTTCTCTCCTATATAGATAGATGAATTTGGAACTCTAAATCCAACATGGTTTGTAGTAGCTCTTTGAAACTTGACAAAATAAAGGAGTTCTCAGTTTTGTTTCTATGGTTCATTTCCTCTTCAATTAGCCCTAGGCACAGACTTTGGAAACGCACTTTCATTGAGAGGGGTTGCCAAGCTTCTAAAATAACGAGTTTCTGAAATACCAGCAAATATTTTTTCACCCAATCTTGATGATACTTGGTGGTAATGATCGGTACACAAATCCCACTTGAATCACCAAATTTTGTTCTTCTAGGTTGAAGCATTGTTTTACAGTAGCAGTTTATATTTTTAGGTTTCCCTCTGTTCTCTCATATATAGATATATGAATTTGGAACTCTAAATCCAACATGGTTTGTAGTAGCTCTTTGAAACTTGACAAAATAAAAGAATTCTAAGTTTTGTCTCTATTATTTGTTTCCTCTTCAAGTAGCCCTAAGCAGAAACTGTGGAAAAGCACTTTCATTGAAAGGGGTTGCCAAGCTTCCAAGAAATTACGAGTTTCCGAAATACCAGCAAATATTTTTTCACCCAATCTTGATGATACTTGGTGGTAATGATCAGTACACAAATCCCACTTGGCTCACCAAATTTTGTTCTTCTAGGTTGAAGTGTTCGTCTACAGCAGCAGTTGTGATGTTTAGGTTTCACTCTGTTCTCTCCTATGTAGATAGATGAATTTGGAACTCTAAATCCAGCAAGGTTTGTAGTAGCTCTTTGAAACTTGACATAATAAAGGAGTTCTCAGGTTTGTCTCTATAATTTGTTTCCTCTTCAAGTAGCCCTAAGCAGAGACTGTGGAAATGCACTTTCATTGAAAGGGGTTGCCAAGCTTCCAAGAAATTACGAGTTTCCGAAATACCAGCAAATATTTTTTCACCCAATCTGGATGATACGTGGTCGTATTGACAAGGACACAAACCCACTTTTCCCACCATATTTTGTTCTTCTAGGTTGAAGCATTCTTTTACAGTAGCAGTTTATATTTTTAGGTTTCCCTCTGTTCTCTCCTATATAGATAGATGAATTTGGAACTATATCTCCAATATGGTTTGTAGTAGCCCTTTGAAACTTGACAAAATAAAGAGTTCTCAGTTTTGTCTCTATGGTTGTTTCCTCTTCAAGTAGCCCTAGGCACAGACTGTGGAAAAGCACTTTCATTGAGAGGGGTTGCCAAGCTTCTAAGTAATAACGAGTTTCCGAAATACCAGCAAATATTTTTTCACCCAATCTTGATGATACTTGGTGGTAATGATCAGTACACAAATCCCACTTGGTTCACCAAATTTTGTTCTTCTAGGTTGAAGCGTTCGTCTACAGTATTCATTTTTATATTTAGGTTTCCCTCTGTTCTCTCCTATATAGATAGATCAATTTGGAACTCTAAATCCAACATGGATTGCAGTAGCTTTTTGAAACTTGACAAAAAAAAAGTAGATCTCAGTTTTGTCTCTACGGTTTGTTTTTTCTTCAAGTAGCCCTAAGCAGAGACTGTGGAAAAGCGATTTCATTATAAGGGGTTGCCAAGCTTCCAATAAATTACTAGTTTCTGAAATACCAGCAAATATTTTTTCACCCAATCTAGATGATACGTGGTCTTAATGACAAGTACAGAAATCCCACTTGGCTCACCAAATTTTGTTCTTCTAGGTGGAAGCGTTTGTTTACACTAGCAGTTTTTATTTTTGGTTTCACTCTGTTCTCTACTATATAGATTGATGAAATTGGAACTCTAAATCCAACATGGTTTGTAGTAGCTCTTTGAAACTTGACAAAATAAAGGAGTTCTCAGTTTTGTCTCTATGGTTTGTTTCTTCTTCAAGTAGCCCTAGGCACAGACTGTGGAAAAGCACTTTCATTGAGAGGGGTTGCCAAGCTTCTAAGTAATAACGAGTTTCCGAAATACCAGCAAATATTTTTTCACCCAATCTTGATGATACGTGGTGGTAATGATCAATACACAAATCCCACTTGGCTCACCAAATTTTGTTCTTCTAGGTTGAAGCGTTCGTCTACAGTATTCGTTTTTATATTTAGGTTTCCCTCTGTTCTCTCCTATATAGATAGATCAATTTTGAACTCTAAATCGAACATGGATTTCAGTAGCTTTTTGAAACTTGACAAAAAAAACGTAGATCTCAGTTTTGTCTCTACGGTTTGTTTTTTCTTCAAGTAGCCCTAAGCAGAGACTGTGGAAAAGCAATTTCATTATAAGGGGTTGCCAAGCTTCCAATAAATTACTAGTTTCTGAAATACCAGCAAATATTTTTTCACCCAATCTAGATGATACGTGGTCTTAATGACAAGTACAGAAATCCCACTTGGCTCACCAAATTTTGTTCTTCTAGGTGGAAGCGTTTGTTTACACTAGCAGTTTTTATTTTTGGTTTCACTCTGTTCTCTACTATATAGATTGATGAAATTGGAACTCTAAATCCAACATGGTTTGTAGTAGCTCTTTGAAACTTGACAAAATAAAGGAGTTCTCAGTTTTGTTTCTATGGTTCATTTCCTCTTCAATTAGCCCTAGGCACAGACTTTGGAAACGCACTTTCATTGAGAGGGGTTGCCAAGCTTCTAAAATAACGAGTTTCTGAAATACCAGCAAATATTTTTTCACCCAATCTTGATGATACTTGGTGGTAATGATCGGTACACAAATCCCACTTGAATCACCAAATTTTGTTCTTCTAGGTTGAAGCGTTGTTTTACAGTAGCAGTTTATATTTTTAGGTTTCCCTCTGTTCTCTCATATATAGATATATGAATTTGGAACTCTAAATCCAACATGGTTTGTAGTAGCTCTTTGAAAGTTGACAAAATAAAGGAATTCTAAGTTTTGTCTCTATTATTTGTTTCCTCTTCAAGTAGCCCTAAGCAGAAACTGTGGAAAAGCACTTTCATTGAAAGGGGTTGCCAAGCTTCCAAGAAATTACGAGTTTCCGAAATACCAGCAAATATTTTTTCACCCAATCTTGATGATACTTGGTGGTAATGATCAGTACACAAATCCCACTTGGCTCACCAAATTTTGTTCTTCTAGGTTGAAGTGTTCGTCTACAGCAGCAGTTTTGATGTTTAGGTTTCACTCTGTTCTCTCCTATGTAGATAGATGAATTTGGAACTCTAAATCCAGCAAGGTTTGTAGTAGCTCTTTGAAACTTGACATAATAAAGGAGTTCTCAGGTTTGTCTCTATAATTTGTTTCCTCTTCAAGTAGCCCTAAGCAGAGACTGTGGAAATGCACTTTCATTGAAAGGGGTTGCCAAGCTTCCAAGAAATTACGAGTTTCCGAAATACCAGCAAATATTTTTTCACCCAATCTGGATGATACGTGGTCGTAATGACAAGGACACAAACCCACTTTTCCCACCATATTTTGTTCTTCTAGGTTGAAGCATTCTTTTACAGTAGCAGTTTATATTTTTAGGTTTCCCTCTGTTCTCTCCTATATAGATAGATGAATTTGGAACTATATCTCCAACATGGTTTGTAGTAGCCCTTTGAAACTTGACAAAATAAAGAGTTCTCAGTTTTGTCTCTATGGTTGTTTCCTCTTCAAGTAACCCTAGGCACAGACTGTGGAAAAGCACTTTCATTGAGAGGGGTTGCCAAGCTTCTAAGTAATAACGAGTTTCCGAAATACCAGCAAATATTTTTTCACCCAATCTTGATGATACTTGGTGGTAATGATCAGTACACAAATCCCACTTGGCTCACCAAATTTTGTTCTTCTAGGTTGAAGCATTCGTCTACAGTATTCGTTTTTATATTTAGGTTTCCCTCTGTTCTCTCCTATATAAATAGATCAATTTGGAACTCTAAATCCAACATGGATTGCAGTAGCTTTTTGAAACTTGACAAAAAAAAGTAGATCTCAGTTTTGTCTCTACGGTTTGTTTTTTCTTCAAGTAGCCCCAAGCAGAGACTGTGGAAAAGCAATTTCATTATAAGGGGTTGCCAAGCTTCCAATAAATTACTAGTATCTGAAATACCAGCAAATATTTTTTCACCCAATCTAGATGATACGTGGTCTTAATGACAAGTACAGAAATCCCACGTGGCTCACCAAATTTTGTTCTTCTAGGTGGAAGCGTTTGTTTACACTAGCAGTTTTTATTTTTGGTTTCACTCTGTTCTCTCCTATATAGATAGATGAATTTGGAACTCTAAATCCAACATGGTTTGTAGTAGCTCTTTGAAACTTGACAAAATAAAGGAGTTCTCAGTTTTGTTTCCATGGTTCATTTCCTCTTCAAGTAGCCCTAGGCACAGACTTTGGAAAAGCACATTCATTGAGATTGGTTGCCAAGCTTCTAAGAAATAACGAGTTTCCGAAATACCAGCAAATATTTTTTCACCCAATCTGGATGATACGTGGTCGTAATGACAAGGACACAAATCCCACTTGGCCCACCAAATTTTGTTCTTCTAGGTTGAAGCATTCGTTTACAGTAGCAGTTTATATTTTTAGGTTTCCCTCTGTTCTCTCCTATTTAGATAGATGAATTTGGAACTCTAAATCCAACATGGTTTTTAGTAGCTCTTTGAAACTTGACCAAATAAAGGAGTTCACAGTTTTGTCTCTATGGTTGTTTCCTCTTCAAGTAGCCCTAGGCACAGACTGTGGAATTGCAGTTTCATTGAGAGGGATTTCCAAGCTTCTAAAAAATAACGAGTTTCCGAAATACCAGCAAATATTTTTTCACCCAATCTTGATGATACGTGGTGGTAATGATCAGTACACAAATCCCACTTGGCTCACCAAATTTTGTTCTTCTAGGTTGAAGCGTTCGTCTACAGTATTCGTTTTTATATTTAGGTTTCCCTCTGTTCTCTCCTATATAGATAGATCAATTTTGAACTCTAAATCGAACATGGATTGCGGTAGCTTTTTGAAACTTGACAAAAAAAACGTAGATCTCAGTTTTGTCTCTACGGTTTGTTTTTTCTTCAAGTAGCCCTAAGCAGAGACTGTGGAAAAGCAATTTCATTATAAGGGGTTGCCAAGCTTCCAATAAATTACTAGTTTCTGAAATACCAGCAAATATTTTTTCACCCAATCTAGATGATACGTGGTCTTAATGACAAGTACAGAAATCCCACTTGGCTCACCAAATTTTGTTCTTCTAGGTGGAAGCGTTTGTTTACACTAGCAGTTTTTATTTTTGGTTTCACTCTGTTCTCTACTATATAGATTGATGAAATTGGAACTCTAAATCCAACATGGTTTGTAGTAGCTCTTTGAACCTTGACAAAATAAAGGAGTTCTCAGTTTTGTTTCTATGGTTCATTTCCTCTTCAATTAGCCCTAGGCACAGACTTTGGAAACGCACTTTCATTGAGAGGGGTTGCCAAGCTTCTAAAATAACGAGTTTCTGAAATACCAGCAAATATTTTTTCACCCAATCTTGATGATACTTGGTGGTAATGATCGGTACACAAATCCCACTTGAATCACCAAATTTTGTTCTTCTAGGTTGAAGCGTTGTTTTACAGTAGCAGTTTATATTTTTAGGTTTCCCTCTGTTCTCTCATATATAGATATATGAATTTGGAACTCTAAATCCAACATGGTTTGTAGTAGCTCTTTGAAAGTTGACAAAATAAAGGAATTCTAAGTTTTGTCTCTATTATTTGTTTCCTCTTCAAGTAGCCCTAAGCAGAAACTGTGGAAAAGCACTTTCATTGAAAGGGGTTGCCAAGCTTCCAAGAAATTACGAGTTTCCGAAATACCAGCAAATATTTTTTCACCCAATCTTGATGATACTTGGTGGTAATGATCAGTACACAAATCCCACTTGGCTCACCAAATTTTGTTCTTCTAGGTTGAAGTGTTCGTCTACAGCAGCAGTTTTGATGTTTAGGTTTCACTCTGTTCTCTCCTATGTAGATAGATGAATTTGGAACTCTAAATCCAGCAAGGTTTGTAGTAGCTCTTTGAAACTTGACATAATAAAGGAGTTCTCAGGTTTGTCTCTATAATTTGTTTCCTCTTCAAGTAGCCCTAAGCAGAGACTGTGGAAATGCACTTTCATTGAAAGGGGTTGCCAAGCTTCCAAGAAATTACGAGTTTCCGAAATACCAGCAAATATTTTTTCACCCAATCTGGATGATACGTGGTCGTAATGACAAGGACACAAACCCACTTTTCCCACCATATTTTGTTCTTCTAGGTTGAAGCATTCTTTTACAGTAGCAGTTTATATTTTTAGGTTTCCCTCTGTTCTCTCCTATATAGATAGATGAATTTGGAACTATATCTCCAACATGGTTTGTAGTAGCCCTTTGAAACTTGACAAAATAAAGAGTTCTCAGTTTTGTCTCTATGGTTGTTTCCTCTTCAAGTAACCCTAGGCACAGACTGTGGAAAAGCACTTTCATTGAGAGGGGTTGCCAAGCTTCTAAGTAATAACGAGTTTCCGAAATACCAGCAAATATTTTTTCACCCAATCTTGATGATACTTGGTGGTAATGATCAGTACACAAATCCCACTTGGCTCACCAAATTTTGTTCTTCTAGGTTGAAGCATTCGTCTACAGTATTCGTTTTTATATTTAGGTTTCCCTCTGTTCTCTCCTATATAGATAGATCAATTTGGAACTCTAAATCCAACATGGATTGCAGTAGCTTTTTGAAACTTGACAAAAAAAAGTAGATCTCAGTTTTGTCTCTACGGTTTGTTTTTTCTTCAAGTAGCCCCAAGCAGAGACTGTGGAAAAGCAATTTCATTATAAGGGGTTGCCAAGCTTCCAATAAATTACTAGTATCTGAAATACCAGCAAATATTTTTTCACCCAATCTAGATGATACGTGGTCTTAATGACAAGTACAGAAATCCCACGTGGCTCACCAAATTTTGTTCTTCTAGGTGGAAGCGTTTGTTTACACTAGCAGTTTTTATTTTTGGTTTCACTCTGTTCTCTCCTATATAGATAGATGAATTTGGAACTCTAAATCCAACATGGTTTGTAGTAGCTCTTTGAAACTTGACAAAATAAAGGAGTTCTCAGTTTTGTTTCCATGGTTCATTTCCTCTTCAAGTAGCCCTAGGCACAGACTTTGGAAAAGCACATTCATTGAGATTGGTTGCCAAGCTTCTAAGAAATAACGAGTTTCCGAAATACCAGCAAATATTTTTTCACCCAATCTGGATGATACGTGGTCGTAATGACAAGGACACAAATCCCACTTGGCCCACCAAATTTTGTTCTTCTAGGTTGAAGCATTCGTTTACAGTAGCAGTTTATATTTTTAGGTTTCCCTCTGTTCTCTCCTATTTAGATAGATGAATTTGGAACTCTAAATCCAACATGGTTTTTAGTAGCTCTTTGAAACTTGACAAAATAAAGGAGTTCACAGTTTTGTCTCTATGGTTGTTTCCTCTTCAAGTAGCCCTAGGCACAGACTGTGGAATTGCAGTTTCATTGAGAGGGATTTCCAAGCTTCTAAAAAATAACGAGTTTCCGAAATACCAGCAAATATTTTTTCACCCAATCTTGCTGATACTTGGTGGTAATGATCAGTACACAAATCCCACTTGGCTTACCAAATTATGTTCTTCTAAGTTGAAGCGTTCGTCTACCGTAGTCGTTTTTATATTTAGGTTTCCCTCTGTTCTCTCCTATATAATGATAGATGAATTTGGAACTCTAAAGCCAACTTGGTTTGTAGTCGCTCTTTGAAACTTGACAAAATAAAGGAGTTCTCAGTTTTGTCTCTATGGTTTGTTTCCTCTTCAAGTAGACCTAAGCAGAGACTTTTGAAAAGCAAGTTAATTGAAAGGGGTTGCCAAGCTTCCAACAAATAACGAGTTTCCGAAATACCAGCAAATATTTTTTCACCCAAACTTGATGATACATGGTGGTAATGATGGGTACTCAAATCCCACTTGACTCACCAAATTTTGTTCTTCTAGGTTGAAGCGTTCTTTTATAGTAGCAGTTTATATTTTTAGGTTTCACTCTCTTATCTCCTATACAGATAGATGAATTTCGAACTCTAAATCCAACATGGTTTGTAGTAGCTCTTTGAAACTTGACAAAAAAAGTAGTTCTCAGTTTTGTCTCTATGGTTTGTTTTTTCTTCAAGCAGCCCTAAGCAGAGACTGTGGAAAAGCACTTTCATTGAAAGGGGTTGCCAAGCTTCCAACAAATAACGAGTTTCCGAAATGCCAGCAAATATTTTTTCACCCAAACTTGATGATATGTGGTCGTAATGACATGTACACTAATCCCACTTTGGTCACCAAATTTTGTTCTTCTAGGTGGAAGCGTTCGTTTACAATTGCAGTTTTTTTTTTTATTTCACTCTGTTCTCTCCTATATAGATAGATGAATTTGGAACTCTAAATCCAACATGGTTTGTAGTAGCTCTTTGAAACTTGACAAAATAAAGGAGTTCTCAGTTTTGTTTCTATGGTTCATTTCCTCTTCAATTAGCCCTAGGCACAGACTTTGGAAACGCACTTTCATTGAGAGGGGTTGCCAAGCTTCTAAAATAACGAGTTTCTGAAATACCAGCAAATATTTTTTCACCCAATCTTGATGATACTTGGTGGTAATGATCGGTACACAAATCCCACTTGAATCACCAAATTTTGTTCTTCTAGGTTGAAGCGTTGTTTTACAGTAGCAGTTTATATTTTTAGGTTTCCCTCTGTTCTCTCATATATAGATATATGAATTTGGAACTCTAAATCCAACATGGTTTGTAGTAGCTCTTTGAAACTTGACAAAATAAAAGAATTCTAAGTTTTGTCTCTATTATTTGTTTCCTCTTCAAGTAGCCCTAAGCAGAAACTGTGGAAAAGCACTTTCATTGAAAGGGGTTGCCAAGCTTCCAAGAAATTACGAGTTTCCGAAATACCAGCAAATATTTTTTCACCCAATCTTGATGATACTTGGTGGTAATGATCAGTACACAAATCCCACTTGGCTCACCAAATTTTGTTCTTCTAGGTTGAAGTGTTCGTCTACAGCAGCAGTTGTGATGTTTAGGTTTCACTCTGTTCTCTCCTATGTAGATAGATGAATTTGGAACTCTAAATCCAGCAAGGTTTGTAGTAGCTCTTTGAAACTTGACATAATAAAGGAGTTCTCAGGTTTGTCTCTATAATTTGTTTCCTCTTCAAGTAGCCCTAAGCAGAGACTGTGGAAATGCACTTTCATTGAAAGGGGTTGCCAAGCTTCCAAGAAATTACGAGTTTCCGAAATACCAGCAAATATTTTTTCACCCAATCTGGATGATACGTGGTCGTATTGACAAGGACACAAACCCACTTTTCCCACCATATTTTGTTCTTCTAGGTTGAAGCATTCTTTTACAGTAGCAGTTTATATTTTTAGGTTTCCCTCTGTTCTCTCCTATATAGATAGATGAATTTGGAACTATATCTCCAATATGGTTTGTAGTAGCCCTTTGAAACTTGACAAAATAAAGAGTTCTCAGTTTTGTCTCTATGGTTGTTTCCTCTTCAAGTAGCCCTAGGCACAGACTGTGGAAAAGCACTTTCATTGAGAGGGGTTGCCAAGCTTCTAAGTAATAACGAGTTTCCGAAATACCAGCAAATATTTTTTCACCCAATCTTGATGATACTTGGTGGTAATGATCAGTACACAAATCCCACTTGGTTCACCAAATTTTGTTCTTCTAGGTTGAAGCGTTCGTCTACAGTATTCATTTTTATATTTAGGTTTCCCTCTGTTCTCTCCTATATAGATAGATCAATTTGGAACTCTAAATCCAACATGGATTGCAGTAGCTTTTTGAAACTTGACAAAAAAAAAGTAGATCTCAGTTTTGTCTCTACGGTTTGTTTTTTCTTCAAGTAGCCCTAAGCAGAGACTGTGGAAAAGCGATTTCATTATAAGGGGTTGCCAAGCTTCCAATAAATTACTAGTTTCTGAAATACCAGCAAATATTTTTTCACCCAATCTAGATGATACGTGGTCTTAATGACAAGTACAGAAATCCCACTTGGCTCACCAAATTTTGTTCTTCTAGGTGGAAGCGTTTGTTTACACTAGCAGTTTTTATTTTTGGTTTCACTCTGTTCTCTACTATATAGATTGATGAAATTGGAACTCTAAATCCAACATGGTTTGTAGTAGCTCTTTGAAACTTGACAAAATAAAGGAGTTCTCAGTTTTGTCTCTATGGTTTGTTTCTTCTTCAAGTAGCCCTAGGCACAGACTGTGGAAAAGCACTTTCATTGAGAGGGGTTGCCAAGCTTCTAAGTAATAACGAGTTTCCGAAATACCAGCAAATATTTTTTCACCCAATCTTGATGATACGTGGTGGTAATGATCAGTACACAAATCCCACTTGGCTCACCAAATTTTGTTCTTCTAGGTTGAAGCGTTCGTCTACAGTATTCGTTTTTATATTTAGGTTTCCCTCTGTTCTCTCCTATATAGATAGATCAATTTTGAACTCTAAATCGAACATGGATTGCAGTAGCTTTTTGAAACTTGACAAAAAAAACGTAGATCTCAGTTTTGTCTCTACGGTTTGTTTTTTCTTCAAGTAGCCCTAAGCAGAGACTGTGGAAAAGCAATTTCATTATAAGGGGTTGCCAAGCTTCCAATAAATTACTAGTTTCTGAAATACCAGCAAATATTTTTTCACCCAATCTAGATGATACGTGGTCTTAATGACAAGTACAGAAATCCCACTTGGCTCACCAAATTTTGTTCTTCTAGGTGGAAGCGTTTGTTTACACTAGCAGTTTTTATTTTTGGTTTCACTCTGTTCTCTACTATATAGATTGATGAAATTGGAACTCTAAATCCAACATGGTTTGTAGTAGCTCTTTGAAACTTGACAAAATAAAGGAGTTCTCAGTTTTGTTTCTATGGTTCATTTCCTCTTCAATTAGCCCTAGGCACAGACTTTGGAAACGCACTTTCATTGAGAGGGGTTGCCAAGCTTCTAAAATAACGAGTTTCTGAAATACCAGCAAATATTTTTTCACCCAATCTTGATGATACTTGGTGGTAATGATCGGTACACAAATCCCACTTGAATCACCAAATTTTGTTCTTCTAGGTTGAAGCGTTGTTTTACAGTAGCAGTTTATATTTTTAGGTTTCCCTCTGTTCTCTCATATATAGATATATGAATTTGGAACTCTAAATCCAACATGGTTTGTAGTAGCTCTTTGAAAGTTGACAAAATAAAGGAATTCTAAGTTTTGTCTCTATTATTTGTTTCCTCTTCAAGTAGCCCTAAGCAGAAACTGTGGAAAAGCACTTTCATTGAAAGGGGTTGCCAAGCTTCCAAGAAATTACGAGTTTCCGAAATACCAGCAAATATTTTTTCACCCAATCTTGATGATACTTGGTGGTAATGATCAGTACACAAATCCCACTTGGCTCACCAAATTTTGTTCTTCTAGGTTGAAGTGTTCGTCTACAGCAGCAGTTTTGATGTTTAGGTTTCACTCTGTTCTCTCCTATGTAGATAGATGAATTTGGAACTCTAAATCCAGCAAGGTTTGTAGTAGCTCTTTGAAACTTGACATAATAAAGGAGTTCTCAGGTTTGTCTCTATAATTTGTTTCCTCTTCAAGTAGCCCTAAGCAGAGACTGTGGAAATGCACTTTCATTGAAAGGGGTTGCCAAGCTTCCAAGAAATTACGAGTTTCCGAAATACCAGCAAATATTTTTTCACCCAATCTGGATGATACGTGGTCGTAATGACAAGGACACAAACCCACTTTTCCCACCATATTTTGTTCTTCTAGGTTGAAGCATTCTTTTACAGTAGCAGTTTATATTTTTAGGTTTCCCTCTGTTCTCTCCTATATAGATAGATGAATTTGGAACTATATCTCCAACATGGTTTGTAGTAGCCCTTTGAAACTTGACAAAATAAAGAGTTCTCAGTTTTGTCTCTATGGTTGTTTCCTCTTCAAGTAACCCTAGGCACAGACTGTGGAAAAGCACTTTCATTGAGAGGGGTTGCCAAGCTTCTAAGTAATAACGAGTTTCCGAAATACCAGCAAATATTTTTTCACCCAATCTTGATGATACTTGGTGGTAATGATCAGTACACAAATCCCACTTGGCTCACCAAATTTTGTTCTTCTAGGTTGAAGCATTCGTCTACAGTATTCGTTTTTATATTTAGGTTTCCCTCTGTTCTCTCCTATATAGATAGATCAATTTGGAACTCTAAATCCAACATGGATTGCAGTAGCTTTTTGAAACTTGACAAAAAAAAGTAGATCTCAGTTTTGTCTCTACGGTTTGTTTTTTCTTCAAGTAGCCCCAAGCAGAGACTGTGGAAAAGCAATTTCATTATAAGGGGTTGCCAAGCTTCCAATAAATTACTAGTTTCTGAAATACCAGCAAATATTTTTTCACCCAATCTAGATGATACGTGGTCTTAATGACAAGTACAGAAATCCCACTTGGCTCACCAAATTTTGTTCTTCTAGGTGGAAGCGTTTGTTTACACTAGCAGTTTTTATTTTTGGTTTCACTCTGTTCTCTACTATATAGATTGATGAAATTGGAACTCTAAATCCAACATGGTTTGTAGTAGCTCTTTGAAACTTGACAAAATAAAGGAGTTCTCAGTTTTGTCTCTATGGTTTGTTTCTTCTTCAAGTAGCCCTAGGCACAGACTGTGGAAAAGCACTTTCATTGAGAGGGGTTGCCAAGCTTCTAAGTAATAACGAGTTTCCGAAATACCAGCAAATATTTTTTCACCCAATCTTGATGATACGTGGTGGTAATGATCAGTACACAAATCCCACTTGGCTCACCAAATTTTGTTCTTCTAGGTTGAAGCGTTCGTCTACAGTATTCGTTTTTATATTTAGGTTTCCCTCTGTTCTCTCCTATATAGATAGATCAATTTGGAACTCTAAATCCAACATGGATTGCAGTAGCTTTTTGAAACTTGACAAAAAAAACGTAGATCTCAGTTTTGTCTCTACGGTTTGTTTTTTCTTCAAGTAGCCCTAAGCAGAGACTGTGGAAAAGCAATTTCATTATAAGGGGTTGCCAAGCTTCCAATAAATTACTAGTTTCTGAAATACCAGCAAATATTTTTTCACCCAATCTAGATGATACGTGGTCTTAATGACAAGTACAGAAATCCCACTTGGCTCACCAAATTTTGTTCTTCTAGGTGGAAGCGTTTGTTTACACTAGCAGTTTTTATTTTTGGTTTCACTCTGTTCTCTACTATATAGATTGATGAAATTGGAACTCTAAATCCAACATGGTTTGTAGTAGCTCTTTGAAACTTGACAAAATAAAGGAGTTCTCAGTTTTGTTTCTATGGTTCATTTCCTCTTCAATTAGCCCTAGGCACAGACTTTGGAAACGCACTTTCATTGAGAGGGGTTGCCAAGCTTCTAAAATAACGAGTTTCTGAAATACCAGCAAATATTTTTTCACCCAATCTTGATGATACTTGGTGGTAATGATCGGTACACAAATCCCACTTGAATCACCAAATTTTGTTCTTCTAGGTTGAAGCGTTGTTTTACAGTAGCAGTTTATATTTTTAGGTTTCCCTCTGTTCTCTCATATATAGATATATGAATTTGGAACTCTAAATCCAACATGGTTTGTAGTAGCTCTTTGAAAGTTGACAAAATAAAGGAATTCTAAGTTTTGTCTCTATTATTTGTTTCCTCTTCAAGTAGCCCTAAGCAGAAACTGTGGAAAAGCACTTTCATTGAAAGGGGTTGCCAAGCTTCCAAGAAATTACGAGTTTCCGAAATACCAGCAAATATTTTTTCACCCAATCTTGATGATACTTGGTGGTAATGATCAGTACACAAATCCCACTTGGCTCACCAAATTTTGTTCTTCTAGGTTGAAGTGTTCGTCTACAGCAGCAGTTTTGATGTTTAGGTTTCACTCTGTTCTCTCCTATGTAGATAGATGAATTTGGAACTCTAAATCCAGCAAGGTTTGTAGTAGCTCTTTGAAACTTGACATAATAAAGGAGTTCTCAGGTTTGTCTCTATAATTTGTTTCCTCTTCAAGTAGCCCTAAGCAGAGACTGTGGAAATGCACTTTCATTGAAAGGGGTTGCCAAGCTTCCAAGAAATTACGAGTTTCCGAAATACCAGCAAATATTTTTTCACCCAATCTGGATGATACGTGGTCGTAATGACAAGGACACAAACCCACTTTTCCCACCATATTTTGTTCTTCTAGGTTGAAGCATTCTTTTACAGTAGCAGTTTATATTTTTAGGTTTCCCTCTGTTCTCTCCTATATAGATAGATGAATTTGGAACTATATCTCCAACATGGTTTGTAGTAGCCCTTTGAAACTTGACAAAATAAAGAGTTCTCAGTTTTGTCTCTATGGTTGTTTCCTCTTCAAGTAACCCTAGGCACAGACTGTGGAAAAGCACTTTCATTGAGAGGGGTTGCCAAGCTTCTAAGTAATAACGAGTTTCCGAAATACCAGCAAATATTTTTTCACCCAATCTTGATGATACTTGGTGGTAATGATCAGTACACAAATCCCACTTGGCTCACCAAATTTTGTTCTTCTAGGTTGAAGCATTCGTCTACAGTATTCGTTTTTATATTTAGGTTTCCCTCTGTTCTCTCCTATATAGATAGATCAATTTGGAACTCTAAATCCAACATGGATTGCAGTAGCTTTTTGAAACTTGACAAAAAAAAGTAGATCTCAGTTTTGTCTCTACGGTTTGTTTTTTCTTCAAGTAGCCCCAAGCAGAGACTGTGGAAAAGCAATTTCATTATAAGGGGTTGCCAAGCTTCCAATAAATTACTAGTTTCTGAAATACCAGCAAATATTTTTTCACCCAATCTAGATGATACGTGGTCTTAATGACAAGTACAGAAATCCCACTTGGCTCACCAAATTTTGTTCTTCTAGGTGGAAGCGTTTGTTTACACTAGCAGTTTTTATTTTTGGTTTCACTCTGTTCTCTACTATATAGATTGATGAAATTGGAACTCTAAATCCAACATGGTTTGTAGTAGCTCTTTGAAACTTGACAAAATAAAGGAGTTCTCAGTTTTGTCTCTATGGTTTGTTTCTTCTTCAAGTAGCCCTAGGCACAGACTGTGGAAAAGCACTTTCATTGAGAGGGGTTGCCAAGCTTCTAAGTAATAACGAGTTTCCGAAATACCAGCAAATATTTTTTCACCCAATCTTGATGATACGTGGTGGTAATGATCAGTACACAAATCCCACTTGGCTCACCAAATTTTGTTCTTCTAGGTTGAAGCGTTCGTCTACAGTATTCGTTTTTATATTTAGGTTTCCCTCTGTTCTCTCCTATATAGATAGATCAATTTGGAACTCTAAATCCAACATGGATTGCAGTAGCTTTTTGAAACTTGACAAAAATAGTAGATCTCAGTTTTGTCTCTACGGTTTGTTTTTTCTTCAAGTAGCCCTAAGCAGAGACTGTGGAAAAGCAATTTCATTATAAGGGGTTGCCAAGCTTCCAATAAATTACTAGTTTCTGAAATACCAGCAAATATTTTTTCACCCAATCTAGATGATACGTGGTCTTAATGACAAGTACAGAAATCCCACTTGGCTCACCAAATTTTGTTCTTCTAGGTGGAAGCGTTTGTTTACACTAGCAGTTTTTATTTTTGGTTTCACTCTGTTCTCTACTATATAGATTGATGAAATTGGAACTCTAAATCCAACATGGTTTGTAGTAGCTCGTTGAAACTTGAAAAAATAAAGGAGTTCTCAGTTTTGTCTCTATGGTTTGTTTCCTCTTCAAGTAGCCCTAGGCACAGACTTTGGAAAAGCACATTCATTGAGATTGGTTGCCAAGCTTCTAAGAAATAACGAGTTTCCGAAATACCAGCAAATATTTTTTCACCCAATCTGGATGATACGTGGTCGTAATGACAAGGACACAAATCCCACTTGGCCCACCAAATTTTGTTCTTCTAGGTTGAAGCATTCGTTTACAGTAGCAGTTTATATTTTTAGGTTTCCCTCTGTTCTCTCCTATTTAGATAGATGAATTTGGAACTCTAAATCCAACATGGTTTTTAGTAGCTCTTTGAAACTTGACAAAATAAAGGAGTTCACAGTTTTGTCTCTATGGTTGTTTCCTCTTCAAGTAGCCCTAGGCACAGACTGTGGAATTGCAGTTTCATTGAGAGGGATTTCCAAGCTTCTAAAAAATAACGAGTTTCCGAAATACCAGCAAATATTTTTTCACCCAATCTTGATGATACTTGGTGATAATGATCAGTACACAAATCCCACTTGGCTTACCAAATTATGTTCTTCTAAGTTGAAGCGTTCGTCTACCGTAGTCGTTTTTATATTTAGGTTTCCCTCTGTTCTCTCCTATATAATGATAGATGAATTTGGAACTCTAAATCCAACTTGGTTTGTAGTCGCTCTTTGAAACTTGACAAAATAAAGGAGTTCTCAGTTTTTTCTCTATGGTTTGTTTCCTCTTCAAGTAGACCTAAGCAGAGACTTTTGAAAAGCACTTTAATTGAAAGGGGTTGCCAAGCTTCCAACAAATAACGAGTTTCCGAAATACCAGCAAATATTTTTTCACCCAAACTTGATGATACATGGTGGTAATGATGGGTACTCAAATCCCACTTGACTCACCAAATTTTGTTCTTCTAGGTTGAAGCGTTCTTTTATAGTAGCAGTTTATATTTTTAGGTTTCACTCTCTTATCTCCTATATAGATAGATGAATTTCGAACTCTAAATCCAACATGGTTTGTAGTAGCTCTTTGAAACTTGACAAAAAAAGTAGTTCTCAGTTTTGTCTCTATGGTTTGTTTTTTCTTCAAGCAGCCCTAAGCAGAGACTGTGGAAAAGCACTTTCATTGAAAGGGGTTGCCAAGCTTCCAACAAATAACGAGTTTCCGAAATGCCAGCAAATATTTTTTCACCCAAACTTGATGATACGTGGTCGTAATGACTTGTACACTAATCCCACTTTGGTCACCAAATTTTGTTCTTCTAGGTGGAAGCGTTCGTTTACAATTGCAGTTTTTTTTTTTTTGATTTCACTCTGTTCTCTCCTATATAGATAGATGAATTTGGAACTCTAAATCCAACATGGTTTGTAGTAGCTCTTTGAAACTTGACAAAATAAAGGAGTTCTCAGTTTTGTTTCTATGGTTCATTTCCTCTTCAATTAGCCCTAGGCACAGACTTTGGAAACGCACTTTCATTGAGAGGGGTTGCCAAGCTTCTAAAATAACGAGTTTCTGAAATACCAGCAAATATTTTTTCACCCAATCTTGATGATACTTGGTGGTGTTGATCGGTACACAAATCCCACTTGAATCACCAAATTTTGTTCTTCTAGGTTGAAGCGTTGTTTTACAGTAGCAGTTTATATTTTTAGGTTTCCCTCTGTTCTCTCATATATAGATATATGAATTTGGAACTCTAAATCCAACATGGTTTGTAGTAGCTCTTTGAAACTTGACAAAATAAAGGAATTCTAAGTTTTGTCTCTATTATTTGTTTCCTCTTCAAGTAGCCCTAAGCAGAAACTGTGGAAAAGCACTTTCATTGAAAGGGGTTGCCAAGCTTCCAAGAAATTACGAGTTTCCGAAATACCAGCAAATATTTTTTCACCCAATCTTGATGATACTTGGTGGTAATGATCAGTACACAAATCCCACTTGGCTCACCAAATTTTGTTCTTCTAGGTTGAAGTGTTCGTCTACAGCAGCAGTTTTGAAGTTTAGGTTTCACTCTGTTCTCTCCTATGTAGATAGATGAATTTGGAACTCTAAATCCAGCAAGGTTTGTAGTAGCTCTTTGAAACTTGACATAATAAAGGAGTTCTCAGGTTTGTCTCTATAATTTGTTTCCTCTTCAAGTAGCCCTAAGCAGAGACTGTGGAAATGCACTTTCATTGAAAGGGGTTGCCAAGCTTCCAAGAAATTACGAGTTTCCGAAATACCAGCAAATATTTTTTCACCCAATCTGGATGATACGTGGTCGTAATGACAAGGACACAAACCCACTTTTCCCACCATATTTTGTTCTTCTAGGTTGAAGCATTCTTTTACAGTAGCAGTTTATATTTTTAGGTTTCCCTCTGTTCTCTCCTATATAGATAGATGAATTTGGAACTATATCTCCAACATGGTTTGTAGTAGCCCTTTGAAACTTGACAAAATAAAGAGTTCTCAGTTTTGTCTCTATGGTTGTTTCCTCTTCAAGTAGCCCTAGGCACAGACTGTGGAAAAGCACTTTCATTGAGAGGGGTTGCCAAGCTTCTAAGTAATAACGAGTTTCCGAAATACCAGCAAATATTTTTTCACCCAATCTTGATGATACTTGGTGGTAATGATCAGTACACAAATCCCACATGGCTCACCAAATTTTGTTCTTCTAGGTTGAAGCGTTCGTCTACAGTATTCGTTTTTATATTTAGGTTTCCCTCTGTTCTCTCCTATATAGATAGATCAATTTGGAACTCTAAATCCAACATGGATTGCAGTAGCTTTTTGAAACTTGACAAAAAAAAAGTAGATCTCAGTTTTGTCTCTACGGTTTGTTTTTTCTTCAAGTAGCCCTTAGCAGAGACCGTGGAAAAGCAATTTCATTATAAGGGGTTGCCAAGCTTCCAATAAATTACTAGTTTCTGAAATACCAGCAAATATTTTTTCACCCAATCTAGATGATACGTGGTCTTAATGACAAGTACAGAAATCCCACTTGGCTCACCAAATTTTGTTCTTCTAGGTGGAAGCGTTTGTTTACACTAGCAGTTTTTATTTTTGGTTTCACTCTGTTCTCTACTATATAGATTGATGAAATTGGAACTCTAAATCCAACATGGTTTGTAGTAGCTCTTTGAAACTTGACAAAATAAAGGAGTTCACAGTTTTGTCTCTATGGTTGTTTCCTCTTCAAGTAGCCCTAGGCACAGACTGTGGAATTGCAGTTTCATTGAGAGGGATTTCCAAGCTTCTAAAAAATAAGGAGTTTCCGAAATACCAGCAAATATTTTTTCACCCAATCTTGATGATACTTGGTGGTAATGATCAGTACACAAATCCCACTTGGCTTACCAAATTATGTTCTTCTAAGTTGAAGCGTTCGTCTACTGTAGTCGTTTTTATATTTAGGTTTCCCTTTGTTCTCTCCTATATAATGATAGATGAATTTGGAACTCTAAATCCAACTTGGTTTGTAGTCGCTCTTTGAAACTTGACAAAATAAAGGAGTTCTCAGTTTTGTCTCTATGGTTTGTTTCCTCTTCAAGTAGACCTAAGCAGAGACTTTTGAAAAGCACTTTAATTGAAAGGGGTTGCCAAGCTTCCAACAAATAACGAGTTTCCGAAATACCAGCAAATATTTTTTCACCCAAACTTGATGATACATGGTGGTAATGATGGGTACTCAAATCCCACTTGACTCACCAAATTTTGTTCTTCTAGGTTGAAGCGTTCTTTTATAGTAGCAGTTTTTATATTTAGGTTTCCCTCTGTTCTCTCCTATATAGATAGATGAATTTCGAACTCTAAATCCAACATGGTTTGTAGTAGCTCTTTGAAACTTGACAAAAAAAGTAGTTCTCAGTTTTGTCTCTATGGTTTGTTTTTTCTTCAAGCAGCCCTAAGCAGAGACTGTGGAAAAGCACTTTCATTGAAAGGGGTTGCCAAGCTTCCAACAAATAACGAGTTTCCGAAATGCCAGCAAATATTTTTTCACCCAATCTTGATGATACGTGGTCGTAATGACATGTACACTAATCCCACTTGGGTCACCAAATTTTGTTCTTCTAGGTGGAAGCGTTCGTTTACAATTGCAGTTTTTTATTTTTGATTTCACTCTGTTCTCTCCTATATAGATAGATGAATTTGGAACTCTAAATCCAACATGGTTTGTAGTAGCTCTTTGAAACTTGACAAAATAAAGGAGTTCTCAGTTTTGTTTCTATGGTTCATTTCCTCTTCAATTAGCCCTAGGCACAGACTTTGGAAACGCACTTTCATTGAGAGGGGTTGCCAAGCTTCTAAAATAACGAGTTTCTGAAATACCAGCAAATATTTTTTCACCCAATCTTGATGATACTTGGTGGTAATGATCAGTAAACAAATCCCACTTGGCTCACCAAATTTTGTTCTTCTAGGTTGAAGCGTTCGTCTACAGTAGTCGTTTTTATAGTTAGGTTTCCCTCTGTTCTCTCCTATATAGATAGATGAATTTGGAACTCTAAATCCACATGGTTTGTAGTAGCTCTTTGAAACTTGACAAAATAATGGACTTCTCAGTTTTGTCTCTATGGTTGTTTCCTCTTCAAGTAGCCCTAGGCACAGACTGTGAAAAAGCACTTTCATTGAGAGGGGTTGCCAAGCTTCCAAAAAATAACGAGTTCCCGAAATACCCGCAAATATTTTTTCACCCAATCTTGATGATACTTGGTGGTAATGATCGGTACGCAAGTCCCACTTGACTCACCAAATTTTGTTCTTCTAGGTTTAAGCGTTCTTTTACAGTAGCAGTTTATATTTTTAGGTTTCCCTCTGTTCTCTCCTATATAGATAGATGAATTTGGAACTCTAAATCCAACATGGTTTGTAGTAGCTCTTTGAAACTTTACAAAATAAAGGAACTCTAAATTTTGTCTCTATTATTTGTTTCCTCTTCAAGTAGCCCTAAGCAGAAACTGTGGAAATGCACTTTCATTTAAAGGGTTGCCAAGCTTCCAAGAAATTACGAGTTTCCAAAATACCAGCTAATATTTTTTCACCCAATCTTGATGATACGTGGTGGTAATGATCGGTTCAAAAATCCCACTTGACTCACCAAATTTTGTTCTTCTAGGTTGAAGCGTTCGTTTACAGTAGCAGTTTTTATTTTTAGGTTTCCCTCTGTTCTCTCCTATATAGATAGATGAATTTGGAACTCTAAATCCAACATGGTTTGTAGTAGCCCTTTGAAAGTTGACAAAAAAAGGAGTTCTCAGTTTTGTCTCTATGGTTGTTTCCTCTTCAAGTAGCCCTAGGCACAGACTGTGGAAAAGCACTTTCATTGAGAGTGGTTGCCAAGCTTCTAAGAAATAACGAGTTTCCGAAATAGCAGCAAATATTTTTTCACCCAATCTTGATGATACTTGGTGGTAATGATCAGTATACAAATCCCAGTTGGCACAACAAATTTTGTTCTTCTAGGTTGAAGCGTTCGTCTACAGTAATCGTTTTTATATTTAGGTCTCCCTCTGTTCTCTCCTATATAGATAGATGAATTTGGAACTCTAAATCCAACATGGTTTGTAGTAGCCCTTTGAAAGTTGACAAAAAAAGGAGTTCTCAGTTTTGTCTCTATGGTTGTTTCCTCTTCAAGTAGCCCTAGGCACAGACTGTGGAAAAGCACTTTCATTGATAGTGGTTGCCAAGCTTCTAAGAAATAACGAGTTTCCGAAATAGCAGCAAATATTTTTTCACCCAATCTTGATGATACTTGGTGGTAATGATCAGTATACAAATCCCAGTTGGCACAACAAATTTTGTTCTTCTAGGTTGAAGCGTTCGTCTACAGTAATCGTTTTTATATTTAGGTCTCCCTCTGTTCTCTCCTATATAGATAGATGAATTTGGAACTCTAAAACCAACATGGTTTGCAGTAGCTCTGTGAAACTTGACAAAAAAAGTAGATCTCAGTTTTTTCTCTATGATTTGTTTTTTCTTCAAGTAGCCCAAAGCAGAGACTGTGGAAAAGCACTTTAATTAAAAGGGGTTGCCAATCTTCCAATAAATTAGGAGTTTCCGAAATACCAGCAAATATTTTCTCACCCAATCTTGATGATACGTGGTGGTAATGACAAGGACACAAATCCCACTTGGCTCACCAAATTTTTTTCTTCTAGGTGGAAGCGTTCGTTTACACTTGCAGTTTTTATTTTTGGTTTCACTCTGTTCTCTACTATATAGATAGATAAAATTGGAACTCTAAATCCAACATGGTTTGTAGTAGCTCTTTGAAACTTGACAAAATAAAGGAGTTCTCAGTTTTGTCTCTATGGTTTGTTTCCTCTTCAAGTAGACCTAAGCAGAGACTTTTGAAAAGCACTTTAATTTAAAGGGGTTGCCAAGCTTCCAACAAATAACGAGTTTCCGAAATACCAGCAAATATTTTTTCACCCAAACTTGATGATACATGGTGGTAATGATGGGTACTCAAATCCCACTTGACTCACCAAATTTTGTTCTTCTAGGTTGAAGCGTTCTTTTATAGTAGCAGTTTATATTTTTAGGTTTCACTCTCTTATCTCCTATATAGATAGATGAATTTCGAACTCTAAATCCAACATGGTTTGTAGTAGCTCTTTGAAACTTGACAAAAAAAGTAGTTCTCAGTTTTGTCTCTATGGTTTGTTTTTTCTTCAAGCAGCCCTAAGCAGAGACTGTGGAAAAGCACTTTCATTGAAAGGGGTTGCCAAGCTTCCAACAAATAACGAGTTTCCGAAATGCCAGCAAATATTTTTTCACCCAAACTTGATGATACGTGGTCGTAATGACTTGTACACTAATCCCACTTTGGTCACCAAATTTTGTTCTTCTAGGTGGAAGCGTTCGTTTACAATTGCAGTTTTTTTTTTTTTGATTTCACTCTGTTCTCTCCTATATAGATAGATGAATTTGGAACTCTAAATCCAACATGGTTTGTAGTAGCTCTTTGAAACTTGACAAAATAAAGGAGTTCTCAGTTTTGTTTCTATGGTTCATTTCCTCTTCAATTAGCCCTAGGCACAGACTTTGGAAACGCACTTTCATTGAGAGGGGTTGCCAAGCTTCTAAAATAACGAGTTTCTGAAATACCAGCAAATATTTTTTCACCCAATCTTGATGATACTTGGTGGTAATGATCGATACACAAATCCCACTTGAATCACCAAATTTTGTTCTTCTAGGTTGAAGCGTTGTTTTACAGTAGCAGTTTATATTTTTAGGTTTCCCTCTGTTCTCTCATATATAGATATATGAATTTGGAACTCTAAATCCAACATGGTTTGTAGTAGCTCTTTGAAACTTGACAAAATAAAGGAATTCTAAGTTTTGTCTCTATTATTTGTTTCCTCTTCAAGTAGCCCTAAGCAGAAACTGTGGAAAAGCACTTTCATTGAAAGGGGTTGCCAAGCTTCCAAGAAATTACGAGTTTCCGAAATACCAGCAAATATTTTTTCACCCAATCTTGATGATACTTGGTGGTAATGATCAGTACACAAATCCCACTTGGCTCACCAAATTTTGTTCTTCTAGGTTGAAGTGTTCGTCTACAGCAGCAGTTTTGATGTTTAGGTTTCACTCTGTTCTCTCCTATGTAGATAGATGAATTTGGAACTCTAAATCCAGCAAGGTTTGTAGTAGCTCTTTGAAACTTGACATAATAAAGGAGTTCTCAGGTTTGTCTCTATAATTTGTTTCCTCTTCAAGTAGCCCTAAGCAGAGACTGTGGAAATGCACTTTCATTGAAAGGGGTTGCCAAGCTTCCAAGAAATTACGAGTTTCCGAAATACCAGCAAATATTTTTTCACCCAATCTGGATGATACGTGGTCGTAATGACAAGGACACAAACCCACTTTTCCCACCATATTTTGTTCTTCTAGGTTGAAGCATTCTTTTACAGTAGCAGTTTATATTTTTAGGTTTTCCTCTGTTCTCTCCTATATAGATAGATGAATTTGGAACTATATCTCCAACATGGTTTGTAGTAGCCCTTTGAAACTTGACAAAATAAAGAGTTCTCAGTTTTGTCTCTATGGTTGTTTCCTCTTCAAGTAGCCCTAGGCACAGACTGTGGAAAAGCACTTTCATTGAGAGGGGTTGCCAAGCTTCTAAGTAATAACGAGTTTCCGAAATACCAGCAAATATTTTTTCACCCAATCTTGATGATACTTGGTGGTAATGATCAGTACACAAATCCCACATGGCTCACCAAATTTTGTTCTTCTAGGTTGAAGCGTTCGTCTACAGTATTCGTTTTTATATTTAGGTTTCCCTCTGTTCTCTCCTATATAGATAGATCAATTTGGAACTCTAAATCCAACATGGATTGCAGTAGCTTTTTGAAACTTGACAAAAAAAAAGTAGATCTCAGTTTTGTCTCTACGGTTTGTTTTTTCTTCAAGTAGCCCTAAGCAGAGACCGTGGAAAAGCAATTTCATTATAAGGGGTTGCCAAGCTTCCAATAAATTACTAGTTTCTGAAATACCAGCAAATATTTTTTCACCCAATCTAGATGATACGTGGTCTTAATGACAAGTACAGAAATCCCACTTGGCTCACCAAATTTTGTTCTTCTAGGTGGAAGCGTTTGTTTACACTAGCAGTTTTTATTTTTGGTTTCACTCTGTTCTCTACTATATAGATTGATGAAATTGGAACTCTAAATCCAACATGGTTTGTAGTAGCTCTTTGAAACTTGACAAAATAAAGGAGTTCTCAGTTTTGTCTCTATGGTTTGTTTCCTCTTCAAGTAGCCCTAGGCACAGACTTTGGAAAAGCACATTCATTGAGATTGGTTGCCAAGCTTCTAAGAAATAACGAGTTTCCGAAATACCAGCAAATATTTTTTCACCCAATCTGGATGATACGTGGTCGTAATGACAAGGACACAAATCCCACTTGGCCCACCAAATTTTGTTCTTCTAGGTTGAAGCATTCGTTTACAGTAGCAGTTTATATTTTTAGGTTTCCCTCTGTTCTCTCCTATTTAGATAGATGAATTTGGAACTCTAAATCCAACATGGTTTTTAGTAGCTCTTTGAAACTTGACAAAATAAAGGAGTTCACAGTTTTGTCTCTATGGTTGTTTCCTCTTCAAGTAGCCCTAGGCACAGACTGTGGAATTGCAGTTTCATTGAGAGGGATTTCCAAGCTTCTAAAAAATAAGGAGTTTCCGAAATACAAGCAAATATTTTTTCACCCAATCTTGATGATACTTGGTGGTAATGATCAGTACACAAATCCCACTTGGCTTACCAAATTATGTTCTTCTAAGTTGAAGCGTTCGTCTACTGTAGTCGTTTTTATATTTAGGTTTCCCTCTGTTCTCTCCTATATAATGATAGATGAATTTGGAACTCTAAATCCAACTTGGTTTGTAGTCGCTCTTTGAAACTTGACAAAATAAAGGAGTTCTCAGTTTTGTCTCTATGGTTTGTTTCCTCTTCAAGTAGACCTAAGCAGAGACTTTTGAAAAGCACTTTAATTGAAAGGGGTTGCCAAGCTTCCAACAAATAACGAGTTTCCGAAATACCAGCAAATATTTTTTCACCCAAACTTGATGATACATGGTGGTAATGATGGGTACTCAAATCCCACTTGACTCACCAAATTTTGTTCTTCTAGGTTGAAGCGTTCTTTTATAGTAGCAGTTTTTATATTTAGGTTTCCCTCTGTTCTCTCCTATATAGATAGATGAATTTCGAACTCTAAATCCAACATGGTTTGTAGTAGCTCTTTGAAACTTGACAAAAAAAGTAGTTCTCAGTTTTGTCTCTATGGTTTGTTTTTTCTTCAAGCAGCCCTAAGCAGAGACTGTGGAAAAGCACTTTCATTGAAAGGGGTTGCCAAGCTTCCAACAAATAACGAGTTTCCGAAATGCCAGCAAATATTTTTTCACCCAATCTTGATGATACGTGGTCGTAATGACATGTACACTAATCCCACTTGGGTCACCAAATTTTGTTCTTCTAGGTGGAAGCGTTCGTTTACAATTGCAGTTTTTTATTTTTGATTTCACTCTGTTCTCTCCTATATAGATAGATGAATTTGGAACTCTAAATCCAACATGGTTTGTAGTAGCTCTTTGAAACTTGACAAAATAAAGGAGTTCTCAGTTTTGTTTCTATGGTTCATTTCCTCTTCAATTAGCCCTAGGCACAGACTTTGGAAACGCACTTTCATTGAGAGGGGTTGCCAAGCTTCTAAAATAACGAGTTTCTGAAATACCAGCAAATATTTTTTCACCCAATCTTGATGATACTTGGTGGTAATGATCAGTAAACAAATCCCACTTGGCTCACCAAATTTTGTTCTTCTAGGTTGAAGCGTTCGTCTACAGTAGTCGTTTTTATAGTTAGGTTTCCCTCTGTTCTCTCCTATATAGATAGATGAATTTGGAACTCTAAATCCACATGGTTTGTAGTAGCTCTTTGAAACTTGACAAAATAATGGACTTCTCAGTTTTGTCTCTATGGTTGTTTCCTCTTCAAGTAGCCCTAGGCACAGACTGTGAAAAAGCACTTTCATTGAGAGGGGTTGCCAAGCTTCCAAAAAATAACGAGTTCCCGAAATACCCGCAAATATTTTTTCACCCAATCTTGATGATACTTGGTGGTAATGATCGGTACGCAAGTCCCACTTGACTCACCAAATTTTGTTCTTCTAGGTTTAAGCGTTCTTTTACAGTAGCAGTTTATATTTTTAGGTTTCCCTCTGTTCTCTCCTATATAGATAGATGAATTTGGAACTCTAAATCCAACATGGTTTGTAGTAGGTCTTTGAAACTTTACAAAATAAAGGAACTCTAAATTTTGTCTCTATTATTTGTTTCCTCTTCAAGTAGCCCTAAGCAGAAACTGTGGAAATGCACTTTCATTTAAAGGGGTTGCCAAGCTTCCAAGAAATTACGAGTTTCCGAAATACCAGCTAATATTTTTTCACCCAATCTTGATGATACGTGGTGGTAATGATCGGTTCAAAAATCCCACTTGACTCACCAAATTTTGTTCTTCTAGGTTGAAGCGTTCGTTTACAGTAGCAGTTTTTATTTTTAGGTTTCCCTCTGTTCTCTCCTATATAGATAGATGAATTTGGAACTCTAAATCCAACATGGTTTGTAGTAGCCCTTTGAAAGTTGACAAAAAAAGGAGTTCTCAGTTTTGTCTCTATGGTTGTTTCCTCTTCAAGTAGCCCTAGGCACAGACTGTGGAAAAGCACTTTCATTGAGAGTGGTTGCCAAGCTTCTAAGAAATAACGAGTTTCCGAAATAGCAGCAAATATTTTTTCACCCAATCTTGATGATACTTGGTGGTAATGATCAGTATACAAATCCCAGTTGGCACAACAAATTTTGTTCTTCTAGGTTGAAGCGTTCGTCTACAGTAATCGTTTTTATATTTAGGTCTCCCTCTGTTCTCTCCTATATAGATAGATGAATTTGGAACTCTAAATCCAACATGGTTTGTAGTAGCCCTTTGAAAGTTGACAAAAAAAGGAGTTCTCAGTTTTGTCTCTATGGTTGTTTCCTCTTCAAGTAGCCCTAGGCACAGACTGTGGAAAAGCACTTTCATTGAGAGTGGTTGCCAAGCTTCTAAGAAATAACGAGTTTCCGAAATAGCAGCAAATATTTTTTCACCCAATCTTGATGATACTTGGTGGTAATGATCAGTATACAAATCCCAGTTGGCACAACAAATTTTGTTCTTCTAGGTTGAAGCGTTCGTCTACAGTAATCGTTTTTATATTTAGGTCTCCCTCTGTTCTCTCCTATATAGATAGATGAACTTGGAACTCTAAAACCAACATGGTTTGCAGTAGCTCTGTGAAACTTGACAAAAAAAGTAGATCTCAGTTTTTTCTCTATGATTTGTTTTTTCTTCAAGTAGCCCAAAGCAGAGACTGTGGAAAAGCACTTTAGTTAAAAGGGGTTGGCAATCTTCCAATAAATTAGGAGTTTCCGAAATACCAGCAAATATTTTCTCACCCAATCTTGATGATACGTGGTGGTAATGACAAGTACACAAATCCACTTGGCTCACCAAATTTTTTTCTTCTAGGTGGAAGCGTTCGTTTACACTTGCAGTTTTTATTTTTGTTTTCACTCTGTTCTCTACTATATAGATAGATAAAATTGGAACTCTAAATCCAACATGGTTTGTAGTAGCTCTTTGAAACTTGACAAAATAAAGGAGTTCTCAGTTTTGTCTCTATGGTTTGTTTCCTCTTCAAGTAGACCTAAGCAGAGACTTTTGAAAAGCACTTTAATTGAAAGGGGTTGCCAAGCTTCCAACAAATAACGAGTTTCCGAAATACCAGCAAATATTTTTTCACCCAAACTTGATGATACATGGTGGTAATGATGGGTACTCAAATCCCACTTGACTCACCAAATTTTGTTCTTCTAGGTTGAAGCGTTCTTTTATAGTAGCAGTTTATATTTTTAGGTTTCACTCTCTTATCTCCTATATAGATAGATGAATTTCGAACTCTAAATCCAACATGGTTTGTAGTAGCTCTTTGAAACTTGACAAAAAAAGTAGTTCTCAGTTTTGTCTCTATGGTTTGTTTTTTCTTCAAGCAGCCCTAAGCAGAGACTGTGGAAAAGCACTTTCATTGAAAGGGGTTGCCAAGCTTCCAACAAATAACGAGTTTCCGAAATGCCAGCAAATATTTTTTCACCCAAACGTGATGATACGTGGTCGTAATGACTTGTACACTAATCCCACTTTGGTCACCAAATTTTGTTCTTCTAGGTGGAAGCGTTCGTTTACAATTGCAGTTTTTTTTTTTTTGATTTCACTCTGTTCTCTCCTATATAGATAGATGAATTTGGAACTCTAAATCCAACATGGTTTGTAGTAGCTCTTTGAAACTTGACAAAATAAAGGAGTTCTCAGTTTTGTTTCTATGGTTCATTTCCTCTTCAATTAGCCCTAGGCACAGACTTTGGAAACGCACTTTCATTGAGAGGGGTTGCCAAGCTTCTAAAATAACGAGTTTCTGAAATACCAGCAAATATTTTTTCACCCAATCTTGATGATACTTGGTGGTAATGATCGGTACACAAATCCCACTTGAATCACCAAATTTTGTTCTTCTAGGTTGAAGCGTTGTTTTACAGTAGCAGTTTATATTTTTAGGTTTCCCTCTGTTCTCTCATATATAGATATATGAATTTGGAACTCTAAATCCAACATGGTTTGTAGTAGCTCTTTGAAACTTGACAAAATAAAGGAATTCTAAGTTTTGTCTCTATTATTTGTGTCCTCTTCAAGTAGCCCTAAGCAGAAACTGTGGAAAAGCACTTTCATTGAAAGGGGTTGCCAAGCTTCCAAGAAATTACGAGTTTCCGAAATACCAGCAAATATTTTTTCACCCAATCTTGATGATACTTGGTGGTAATGATCAGTACACAAATCCCACTTGGCTCACCAAATTTTGTTCTTCTACGTTGAAGTGTTCGTCTACAGCAGCAGTTTTGATGTTTAGGTTTCACTCTGTTCTCTCCTATGTAGATAGATGAATTTGGAACTCTAAATCCAGCAAGGTTTGTAGTAGCTCTTTGAAACTTGACATAATAAAGGAGTTCTCAGGTTTGTCTCTATAATTTGTTTCCTCTTCAAGTAGCCCTAAGCAGAGACTGTGGAAATGCACTTTCATTGAAAGGGGTTGCCAAGCTTCCAAGAAATTACGAGTTTCCGAAATACCAGCAAATATTTTTTCACCCAATCTGGATGATACGTGGTCGTAATGACAAGGACACAAACCCACTTTTCCCACCATATTTTGTTCTTCTAGGTTGAAGCATTCTTTTACAGTAGCAGTTTATATTTTTAGGTTTTCCTCTGTTCTCTCCTATATAGATAGATGAATTTGGAACTATATCTCCAACATGGTTTGTAGTAGCCCTTTGAAACTTGACAAAATAAAGAGTTCTCAGTTTTGTCTCTATGGTTGTTTCCTCTTCAAGTAGCCCTAGGCACAGACTGTGGAAAAGCACTTTCATTGAGAGGGGTTGCCAAGCTTCTAAGTAATAACGAGTTTCCGAAATACCAGCAAATATTTTTTCACCCAATCTTGATGATACTTGGTGGTAATGATCAGTACACAAATCCCACATGGCTCACCAAATTTTGTTCTTCTAGGTTGAAGCGTTCGTCTACAGTATTCGTTTTTATATTTAGGTTTCCCTCTGTTCTCTCCTATATAGATAGATCAATTTGGAACTCTAAATCCAACATGGATTGCAGTAGCTTTTTGAAACTTGACAAAAAAAAAGTAGATCTCAGTTTTGTCTCTACGGTTTGTTTTTTCTTCAAGTAGCCCTAAGCAGAGACCGTGGAAAAGCAATTTCATTATAAGGGATTGCCAAGCTTCCAATAAATTACTAGTTTCTGAAATACCAGCAAATATTTTTTCACCCAATCTAGATGATACGTGGTCTTAATGACAAGTACAGAAATCCCACTTGGCTCACCAAATTTTGTTCTTCTAGGTGGAAGCGTTTGTTTACACTAGCAGTTTTTATTTTTGGTTTCACTCTGTTCTCTACTATATAGATTGATGAAATTGGAACTCTAAATCCAACATGGTTTGTAGTAGCTCTTTGAAACTTGACAAAATAAAGGAGTTCTCAGTTTTGTCTCTATGGTTTGTTTCCTCTTCAAGTAGCCCTAGGCACAGACTTTGGAAAAGCACATTCATTGAGATTGGTTGCCCAGCTTCTAAGAAATAACGAGTTTCCGAAATACCAGCAAATATTTTTTCACCCAATCTGGATGATACGTGGTCGTAATGACAAGGACACAAATCCCACTTGGCCCACCAAATTTTGTTCTTATAGGTTGAAGCATTCGTTTACAGTAGCAGTTTATATTTTTAGGTTTCCCTCTGTTCTCTCCTATTTAGATAGATGAATTTGGAACTCTAAATCCAACATGGTTTTTAGTAGCTCTTTGAAACTTGACAAAATAAAGGAGTTCACAGTTTTGTCTCTATGGTTGTTTCCTCTTCAAGTAGCCCTAGGCACAGACTGTGGAATTGCAGTTTCATTGAGAGGGATTTCCAAGCTTCTAAAAAATAACGAGTTTCCGAAATACCAGCAAATATTTTTTCACCCAATCTTGATGATACTTGGTGGTAATGATCAGTACACAAATCCCACTTGGCTTACCAAATTATGTTCTTCTAAGTTGAAGCGTTCGTCTACTGTAGTCGTTTTTATATTTAGGTTTCCCTCTGTTCTCTCCTATATAATGATAGATGAATTTGGAACTCTAAATCCAACTTGGTTTGTAGTCGCTCTTTGAAACTTGACAAAATAAAGGAGTTCTCAGTTTTGTCTCTATGGTTTGTTTCCTCTTCAAGTAGACCTAAGCAGAGACTTTTGAAAAGCACTTTAATTGAAAGGGGTTGCCAAGCTTCCAACAAATAACGAGTTTCCGAAATACCAGCAAATATTTTTTCACCCAAACTTGATGATACATGGTGGTAATGATGGGTACTCAAATCCCACTTGACTCACCAAATTTTGTTCTTCTAGGTTGAAGCGTTCTTTTATAGTAGCAGTTTTTATATTTAGGTTTCCCTCTGTTCTCTCCTATATAGATAGATGAATTTCGAACTCTAAATCCAACATGGTTTGTAGTAGCTCTTTGAAACTTGACAAAAAAAGTAGTTCTCAGTTTTGTCTCTATGGTTTGTTTTTTCTTCAAGCAGCCCTAAGCAGAGACTGTGGAAAAGCACTTTCATTGAAAGGGGTTGCCAAGCTTCCAACAAATAACGAGTTTCCGAAATGCCAGCAAATATTTTTTCACCCAATCTTGATGATACGTGGTCGTAATGACATGTACACTAATCCCACTTGGGTCACCAAATTTTGTTCTTCTAGGTGGAAGCGTTCGTTTACAATTGCAGTTTTTTATTTTTGATTTCACTCTGTTCTCTCCTATATAGATAGATGAATTTGGAACTCTAAATCCAACATGGTTTGTAGTAGCTCTTTGAAACTTGACAAAATAAAGGAGTTCTCAGTTTTGTTTCTATGGTTCATTTCCTCTTCAATTAGCCCTAGGCACAGACTTTGGAAACGCACTTTCATTGAGAGGGGTTGCCAAGCTTCTAAAATAACGAGTTTCTGAAATACCAGCAAATATTTTTTCACCCAATCTTGATGATATTTGGTGGTAATGATCAGTAAACAAATCCCACTTGGCTCACCAAATTTTGTTCTTCTAGGTTGAAGCGTTCGTCTACAGTAGTCGTTTTTATAGTTAGGTTTCCCTCTGTTCTCTCCTATATAGATAGATGAATTTGGAACTCTAAATCCACATGGTTTGTAGTAGCTCTTTGAAACTTGACAAAATAATGGACTTCTCAGTTTTGTCTCTATGGTTGTTTCCTCTTCAAGTAGCCCTAGGCACAGACTGTGAAAAAGCACTTTCATTGAGAGGGGTTGCCAAGCTTCCAAAAAATAACGAGTTCCCGAAATACCCGCAAATATTTTTTCACCCAATCTTGATGATACTTGGTGGTAATGATCGGTACGCAAGTCCCACTTGACTCACCAAATTTTGTTCTTCTAGGTTTAAGCGTTCTTTTACAGTAGCAGTTTATATTTTTAGGTTTCCCTCTGTTCTCTCCTATATAGATAGATGAATTTGGAACTCTAAATCCAACATGGTTTGTAGTAGCTCTTTGAAACTTTACAAAATAAAGGAACTCTAAATTTTGTCTCTATTATTTGTTTCCTCTTCAAGTAGCCCTAAGCAGAAACTGTGGAAATGCACTTTCATTTAAAGGGGTTGCCAAGCTTCCAAGAAATTACGAGTTTCCGAAATACCAGCTAATATTTTTTCACCCAATCTTGATGATACGTGGTGGTAATGATCGGTTCAAAAATCCCACTTGACTCACCAAATTTTGTTCTTCTAGGTTGAAGCGTTCGTTTACAGTAGCAGTTTTTATTTTTAGGTTTCCCTCTGTTCTCTCCTATATAGATAGATGAATTTGGAACTCTAAATCCAACATGGTTTGTAGTAGCCCTTTGAAAGTTGACAAAAAAGGAGTTCTCAGTTTTGTCTCTATGGTTGTTTCCTCTTCAAGTAGCCCTAGGCACAGACTGTGGAAAAGCACTTTCATTGAGAGTGGTTGCCAAGCTTCTAAGAAATAACGAGTTTCCGAAATAGCAGCAAATATTTTTTCACCCAATCTTGATGATACTTGGTGGTAATGATCAGTATACAAATCCCAGTTGGCACAACAAATTTTGTTCTTCTAGGTTGAAGCGTTCGTCTACAGTAATCGTTTTTATATTTAGGTCTCCCTCTGTTCTCTCCTATATAGATAAATGAATTTGGAACTCTAAATCCAACATGGTTTGTAGTAGCCCTTTGAAAGTTGACAAAAAAAGGAGTTCTCAGTTTTGTCTCTATGGTTGTTTCCTCTTCAAGTAGCCCTAGGCACAGACTGTGGAAAAGCACTTTCATTGAGAGTGGTTGCCAAGCTTCTAAGAAATAACGAGTTTCCGAAATAGCAGCAAATATTTTTTCACCCAATCTTGATGATACTTGGTGGTAATGATCAGTATACAAATCCCAGTTGGCACAACAAATTTTGTTCTTCTAGGTTGAAGCGTTCGTCTACAGTAATCGTTTTTATATTTAGGTCTCCCTCTGTTCTCTCCTATATAGATAGATGAATTTGGAACTCTAAAACCAACATGGTTTGCAGTAGCTCTGTGAAACTTGACAAAAAAAGTAGATCTCAGTTTTTTCTCTATGATTTGTTTTTTCTTCAAGTAGCCCAAAGCAGAGACTGTGGAAAAGCACTTTAATTAAAAGGGGTTGCCAATCTTCCAATAAATTAGGAGTTTCCGAAATACCAGCAAATATTTTCTCACCCAATCTTGATGATACGTGGTGGTAATGACAAGTACACAAATCCCACTTGGCTCACCAAATTTTGTTCTTCTAGGTGGAAGCGTTCGTTTAAACTTGCAGTTTTTATTTTTGGTTTCACTCTGTTCTCTACTATATAGATAGATAAAATTGGAACTCTAAATCCAACATGGTTTGTAGTAGCTCTTTGAAACTTGACAAAATAAAGGAGTTCTCACTTTTTTCTCTATGGTTTGTTTCCTCTTCAAGTAGCCCTAGGCACAGACTTTTGAAAAGCACATTCATTGAGAGGGGTTGCCAAGCTTCTAAGAAATGACGAGTTTCCGAAATACCAGCAAATATTTTTTCACCCAATCTTGATGATACTTGGTGGTAATGATCGGAAAACAAATCCCACTTGACTCACCAAATTTTGTTCTTCTAGGTTGAAGCGTTCTTTTACACTAGCAGTTTATATTTTTAGGTTTCCCTCTGTTCTCTCCTATGTAGACAGATGAATTTGGAACTCTAAATCCAACATGGTTTGTAGTAGCTCTTTGAAACTTGACAAAATAAAGGAATTCTAAGTTTTGTCTCTATTATCTTTTTCTCTTCAAGTAACCCTAAGCAGAAACTCTGGAAAAGCACTTTCATAGAAAGGGGTTGCCAAGCTTCCAAAAAATTACGAGTTTCCGAAATACCAGCAAATATTTTTTCACCCAATCTTGATGATACGTGGTGGTAATGATCGGTACAAAAATTCCACTTGGGTAACCAAATTTTGTTCTTCTAGGTTGAAGCATTCGTTTACAGTAGCAGTTTTTATTTTTAGGTTTCCCTCTGTTCTCTCCTATATAGATAGATGAATTTGGAACTCTAAATCCAACATGGTTTGTAGTAGCCCTTTGAAACTTGACAAAATAAAGGAGTTCTCAGTTTTGTCTCTATGGTTGTTTCCTCTTCAAGTAGCCCTAGGCACAGAATGTGGTAAAGCAGTTTCATTGAGAGGGGTTGCCAAGTTTCTAAGAAATAACGAGTTTCCGAAATACCAGCAAATATTTTTTCACCCAAACTTGATGATACTTGCTGGTAATGATCAGTACAGAAATCCCACTTGGCTCACCAAATTATGTTCTTCTAGGTTGAAGCGTTCATCTACAGTAGTCGTTTTTATATTTAGGTTTCCCTCTGTTCTCTCCTACATAGATAGATGAATTTGGAACTCTAAATCCACTTGGTTTGTAGTCGCTCTTTGAAACTTGACAAAATAAAGGAGTTCTCAGTTTTGTCTCTATGGTTTGTTTCCTCTTCAACTAGACCTAACAGAGACTGTGGAAAAGCACTTTCATTGAAAGGGGTTGCCAAGCTTCCAAGAAATAACGAGTTTCCGAAATACCAGCAAATATTTTTTCACCCAAACTTGATGATACTTGGTGGTAATGATCGGTACACAAATCCCACTTGGCTCACCAAATTTTGCTCTTCTGGTTTGAAGCATTCGTCTACAGTAGCAGTTTTTATATTTAGGTTTCCCTCTCTTCTCTCCTATATCGATAAATGAATTTGGAAATCTAAATCCAACATGGTTTGTAGTAGCTCTTTGAAACTTGACAAAAAAAGTTATTCTCAGTTTTGTCTCTATGGTTTGTTTCCTCTTCAAGTAGCCCTTAGCAGAGACTGTGGAAAAGCACTTTCATTGAAAAAGGTTGCCAAGCTTCCAAGAAATTACGTGTTTCCGAAATAACAGCAAATATATTTACCCAATCTGGATGATACGTGTTGGTAATGACAAGTACACAAATCTCACTTTTCTCACCAAAATTTGTTCTTCTAGGTTTAAGCGTTCGTCTACAGTAGCAGTTTTTATATTTAGGTTTCCCTCTGTTCTCTCCTATATAGATAGATGAATTTGGAACTCTAAATCCAACATGGTTTGTAGTAGCTCTTTGAAACTTGACAAAATAAAGGAGTTCTCACTTTTGTCGCTATGGTTTGCTTCCTCTTCAAGTAGCCCTAGGCACAGACTGTGGAAAAGCACTTTCATTGAGAGGAGCTGCCAAGCTTCCAAGAAATAACGAGTTTCCGAAACACCAGCAAATATTTTTTCACCCAATCTTGATGATACGTGGTGGTAATGATCGGTACACAAATCCCACTTGACTCACCAAATTTTGTTCTTCTAGGTTGAAGCGTTCTTTCACAGTAGCAGTTTATATTTTTAGGTGTCCCTCTGTTCTCTACTATATAGATAGATGAATTTGGAACTCTAAATACAACATGGTTTGTAGTAGCTCTTTGAAACTTGACAAAATAAAGAAGTTCTCAGTTTTGTCTCTATGGTTTGGTTCCTCTTTATGTAGCCCTAAGCAGAGACTGTGGAAAAGCACTTTCATTGAAAGGGGTTGCCAAGCTTCAAAGAAATAACGAGTTTTTGAAATACCAGCAAATATTTTTTCACCCAATCTTGATGATACGTGGTGGTAATGACAAGTACACAAATCCCACTTGGCTCACCAAATTTTGTTCTTCTAGGTGGAATCGTTCGTTTACAGTTGCAGTTTTTATTTTTGGTTTCACTCTGTTCTCTCCTATATAGATAGATGAATTTGGAAATCTAAATCCATCATGGTTTGTAGTAGCTCTTTGAAACTTGACAAAATAAAGGAGTTCTCAGTTTTGTCTCTATGTTTTGTTTCCTCTTCAAGTAGCCCTAGACACAGACTTTGGAAGAGCACTTTCATTGACAGGGGTTGGCAAGCTTCTAAGAAATAACGAGTTTCCGAAATACCAGCAAATTTTTTTTCACCCAATCTTGATGATACTTGGTGGTAATGATCAGTACACAAATCCCACTTGGCTCACAAAATTTTGTTCTTCTAGGTTGAAGCGTTCGTCTACAGTAGTCGTTTTTATATTTAGGTTTCCCTCTGTTCTCTCCTATATAGATAGATAAATTTGGAACTCTTAATCCAACATGGTTTGTAGTAGCTCTTTGAAACTTGACAAAATAAAAGAGTTCTCAGTTTTGTCTCTATGGTTTGTTTCCTATTCAAGTAGCCCGTGGCAAAGACTGTGGAAAAGCACT